>NW_008711042.1:511737-699423 GCF_000327385.1 Lottia gigantea | reverse complement strand
GATATATTACTTGCCCCTCCAGATATATTACTTTCCCCTCCAGATATATTACTTGCCCCTCCAGATATATTACTTTCCCCTCCAGATATATTACTTTCTCCTCCAGATATATTACTTTCCCCTCCAGATATATTACTTGCCCCTCCAGATATATTACTTTCCCCTCCAGATATATTACTTTCCCCTCCAGATATATTACTTGCCCCTCTAGATATATAACTTGCCCCTCCAGATATATTACTTGCCCCTCCAGATATATTACTTTCCCCTCCAGATATATTGCTTTCCCCTCCAGATATATTACTTTCCCCTCCAGATATATTACTTGCCCCTCCAGATATATTACTTTCCCCTCCAGATATATTACTTTCCCCTCCAGATATATTACTTGCCCCTCTAGATATATAACTTGCCCCTCCAGATATATTACTTGCCCCTCCAGATATATTACTTTCGCATCCAGATATATTACTTGCCCCTCCAGATGTATTACTTGCCCTTCCAGATATATTACTTGCCCTCCAGATATATTACTTTCGCCTCCAGATATATTACTTGCCTCTCCAGATATATTACTTGCCCCTCCAGATATATTACTTTCCCCTCCAGATATATTACTTGCCATTCCGGATATATTACAAGCCCCTCCAGATATATATATACCTTGTGACGCAGGACCAATACTTCTTTAGAAGAATATTTATTCTTCCATTACACCTAATTCTAGAAGTTAATGAGAATCTACGCAGCAGATAATATTCAACAACAGGAAGACAATCATTTTATAAAATAACGAGAATTCTGCGGAGTTTCTCTAATTGTTAATTTCCAGTACGGCTGAAGTAACAAGTTGTAAACAGGTAGTAGGCTAATTACTATAAAATAAGATAAGCTACGTCAAAACAACACAAAAAGAATCTCCGCCATAGTTTTCTCTGACCCCTGTATATCATTATATTGGCTATTAGTTTTGAAGGGATTGTAAAGGGGTTTTTAGATTGTGTATGTTTATCGGGGACAATGATAACAATAATTTGCACCATTCCAATTTTCAATCAGACATCTGTGGTTCTAGCAATTCACTAAAACTAAATGTTTGATGACGTCACTAATCATGAAGGGTTTTATGGTATAAAGCATGTTTTGCTATAAGTGATGTCATCAAATAATTAGTTTTAGTGGAATTACAGAAACCATAGATATAATGGTGAAAATTGATGCTATCAGTGTCCCCGATACACATTAAAATTTTAGATAACCTCTTTACAATTCCTTTAATGATCCTGTGATAGAGAATTGAATAGTTCAGCTGACACTAAGATATCATCATTTACAAGATTTTTAATGAGACTTTAATAAAACAATGCGAAACCCCTAGTATAACCCTTAATATCAGCCATTATTCATGTGTTTCATTAAGAGTTTTTAATATTGGCATGCTGCTGATTAGTTTGATATTTTTCCATTCTGATATGTGTGTGGTCATTGGTATCACTGCTGCCAAAATATAGGGATATGGTCTTGATAGGATTGGTATTTTTGCTACCTATAAAAAATATGGTTTTGAAATTAAAATAAGAGGGACTCGCGTGAGAAATCACTTTGCCGTTCGTTCAGGTAGGACAATAAACCAAGAGCACAGTAGAAAATCAAAAGCATAGCATTGCTTCAAACAAAGCTTATAGAATATACCGCACATATGGATGTTGCTTTTCATGTCATAGTCGAGCTCGAATCAGAACATGTTTCCTCTTTCGAAACACCTGATGGTACTTCTCTTTGAAGGATTCCACTACAATTTTTACTCTCGATCTGTCCATATCATGGACGAGATTTTGATTAACGGAACTGTCTTGCTTGTACGGATTTTTATTATAGTTAATTGGATTTGTATTTTGAAAGGTGATATGCGTAGCTATGATCTGTTAAAGTAGATATTTCGAAAACCTGTAATATTTAGAGGAGGATATGCCTCGAGTTGATCGTTTATAACCTTTATTGTCGCCTGAGTGTAAAAAGGTCGCAGTAATTCATCATTAATCCATGACAAATTCCGTACTTTATTTACGTACTAGTATTTTGAAACTTTCTCCATAAATGACAAAATTCATGAAAATGTATAAAAAATGGAGTTAACGTCATACTCTTCTGTATCTGATTGGACTAACACAGGCCCGTAGCCAGCCCAGTGTCTTAGGAGGTGGGGAAAATTTAAGCCATCTAAATTTTTCAAGGGGGGGCAGGACTAACATGTTTACCAGTTTTGTATGGGGTAAGCTATTGACAGTACACATCTCGAAATTACATTTACGTTTTTGAACTCTTCGATTGGGGTTGAGTGTTCTGTGGAACAGATACGACACCCTCTATGCCCCTGGTTCCCATCCTCTTTTCACCCCCTGAGGGTGTGGGGACTAGGATGTCAGGGGTGTGGCCAACTGGTGTGGGAGAAGTTTTTTTTTTTAGTTGAGAGAGCACTTTATATCATCACATGCTGAAAATATGGATGAAACGAATTGTTGAGGTGTTAAAGGTCCAGGGGTGTGAAGGTTGAAATAGATTGGGAACCACTGCTCTATGCTGTATATCATAAACAAGTCAAAGAGGATTGTAAAGTGTGGCTGTGCATAATATAAAGCCCGCCACCTCTCCCCACTCTACCACACCCTCAACCTTTCAGTGGGTCGAAAGCATTATCAATTTTCATAATCCACTACTAAAAAACTGAGATGTTAAGCTTACAGGGACCGTGAATCTGGTTTCTGCTTACTGACTTGTTGTATAAGTACAGTGGGGGTGGATGACTCTCTATGTTATAAACCAGCTCAGTCAAAATGATGGACGATGGACATTAACTACTGTACTTCTAGAACCTCGTTTGTCATCCTATCACGCAATACGTTTCCAGTACACTGAGGTCAAAGTTTCATCAATTTGAAACGAATTGAAAAATGTTGTTTTTAGCTTTGTTGAATATCGAGGCAACTATGGCTTCTATAGTTGTACGATTTCGACCTTCCGTTGTTCGGTTCTTCTGGAATTTTACAGGAACTATATAGAAGGAAGTTTGAGTAATACAAATAGAAGGTTTTTCCTGATGCACTCAACAAATTGACGTAGTTCTAAGTGCCTCAAAGACCTTCCAGTGTTGAATTTAAATGATATGATTTTTATGACCAAAAATAGGCATCGCCATTATACTTTTAACCAGAACTTTTATAAATAGTACCAATTGAAACGTGATAGGTTTGTAGTCCTAGTAGATCCCCAGTAGGCCTAACCCACGTGTTGTTACAATGGAAGGAAGTTCAGATAATTGTCTTGTACAATGACAGGTTTGTGTTACACGATGCTAAATTTGGAATACGGTTACGAAGTTGATCACTCTCGTGGGTTTTACATCCTAAAGATATCAACAATTAATCAAAAATGTTTTCCAATAATCAATAATATCCTCAAATGTTTTATATTGAACTATATTTAGATCTGAAGCTGATGATAATGTCAAAAGTGGAAGAACGTAAGCCGTATCTTCTTAAAGAAGTCGTGACAAAAAGAACGTTTATAAACGTGTTGTTTTATTCCTTTTGCAACTAAAACAGATAGCTGGCCAATTTACAAAACATTTAACAAATCAACTTATTTTGGGATAATTGTTTTTAAAATTAAACATTTTGTGTTAAAATAGAACCAAACAAAACATGGCGTCAAACTCGTCGTTTCTTTTTCTGCTAGAATTGTGACGTAGAACTAGTCTCGTGACGTCAGATTATGACGAAATTAGTAAATGGAGTTATAAAATGAACTAAGAATAGCTAGAATGGAAATCAATAATATGTCGTTGACTTGTTGTTGAGAGGTTGGGGTGATTTATCTAAACGATATCAATTAGGAAACAAGATTAGCTTGATATATACTGTTGGTCTAATGATGAAAGTGCTGGCTTTTTATGATGGCGCAGAAAAGAAAAGATCCAATTTGCAGCTTAATATTGTTAATTTACACATTGACCTTTGATATTTTCTTAAGTACAGAAATGCAGTATCCTAAAAACAGATGAGAATTAAAGGTTACAAAGTACTAGAATCTGAGTCCTAGAATCCTGCCCTCTCAGTTCTATAATTTTAAGACTGTCAGAGAAAAGAGTTGAAATTCGATGTATCAAAAGAATGAAATTTGCACATCCTAGGTTTTCAATATCAAGGACTTCTAGCCTTCTAGTAGCCTAGTAGTAGAAGCAGGGTTATGCAATTCAGAGCTATCTGGATATTGAGAAAGATCCAACTCATACGATCCAGAAGAAAGCAATATAGCAAAAACACCACATGTATGCACGAATTATTGCAAATTGTTAAGTTAGTGATTATGTCCTTACCACCCCAATGTGCCAAGGGGGCGGTCGCATTTGTTTGAGGGGTAAAATAACTGATTTCAGCTTCCATTGAGTATTTGTTCTAATTTTGAAAGGGAATTGCCCTCTAGTTACGGGCCTGCTGGTGATGTTCAAACTGAAGCGATATTGGTCGAGTGTGGATATTTTGACTTTAAACAAAATGTTTTAGTTTGTATTCATCTTTTGGCGTACGTTCTAGTCACAGGTTCCAAACGGCATTCCTATTTCCAACCAACATTTAAAAATTAAGTTCTATACAATATTTTGAATCTAGCTAAGTTATATAATATATATATTCGATCAACCAGTAGGCTTAAATCTGCTATTTAAATCGGCCGGGCGCCGACCTGTGTATGGCCACAATATGACCTGACGATCAAGGCCATTGGAATTAAAAATAGACTTTGTTGTTGTTTTGGTTTGTCTACGATAATCCCTGATCAATATGGACCATCTCGTATATTCTTTATTAATTTCTCCAGCAGGGATATATACCGTTAACAGGCTTTACATGTCGTAAAATACTAATTATGGCCGACAATAACGACAATCACACCTGGGTTTGATCGGTTGACCTCGCGCGCGGGGTTAAAGCGGAAATAATATCAGTAAAGGAAAATAAAAGTTAAATATAGATATTAATATTGTAATTTAACGGCCAGTTTCATATTTATCACTTCAAAAACAATGTTAGCTCTAGTCTCGATTATCAAACAGTATATATAGGAAATAGGAAGCATAGTATTCTGTCTGGAAAAAAGTGACTGTATTATTTTGAATCGCATCGTTAATTTTATTGGTTCTTTTCCTGTGTTTGAACACTTTGGGAGATTCTTCGCGAACGCCTACTGTGAGATACCGCTTTGATGTCCATCTCGTATAATGCCATGAATATGGAAAGAGATATGAAACAATGGAATCGAATTTAAAATTCAGGGTCAGTGAATTGATCAAATACCATAAAACTAGCAAAAAATTGAATTAATATTCAATATTCGAGAAAAGATAAGCACACATACATCTGAGCGCAGTCAAAAGAGGTAAGCTTGCAACGTCACTGTCATAACAAAATTTACCTATTGGCACACAGTATAACATATAGATACACAAGTAGAGTGTAGACAGATTGGTGCTCGGTTTTGAGCTTAAAGGAATAACTGAGTTTATTTAGAAGAAGAGATGTTATTTAAGGAAGCATCCGACTTTTCTGCACCATGAGGGCTAATGAAGACGGACAACAGTGTAGAGTGCGGGAAATCTTACCAGGACAGTGGCAACTTGCCACTTGCCATTTTTAAGTTAGATTTCGGGGAATACTTATTTCAGGACTGGTGCCATGGCAATATATAGTATATCATATATCAGAGTACGTGTATGTTTGTGTGTGTGTCTTTTCAACTAAAATCATACTAATTACTACCTAATTTTCACATAATTAATAGACTTATCTATTGCTCTGTAACATTGGTCAGTGTTTTCATTGAGACTCAATACACCCTAACCCTAGCCTACTCTTTTTTTAATTTCTAACTACCATGGGATCTTCAACGTCCGCAGTCAGTACCACACTAAGAACTTTGTTAAAAGCAGAGCATGTATCTACAAACGGAAGCGAGGAAGCCCGATGGCTTTTAAAGCCCCATCGTTAACGATTTACGGATGCCGTCAATTTACGGAAGCAGTCGAAGTTTTCCGGCTGTATTCTTAACGACCTTGAACTTGACATCCAAATGTTTTTTTAGTCATTACGTGCACTTATATTTTTTATATTGGTTGTTTATTGTTGTGTAACAATCTACGATCTTCTACTTTTTGAGTGATAACTAGAAACAAATTAGCGCTAATCATCGTCATCTTTCATGCTAACAACCTACTTCTGAGGAACACACTGACCTTAGTTTAGGTCAAGTCCATATATATATTTGTCGCACATTTTCTCCGTTTTTTGGTTTTCATACATTATCACCAGTTTTTTTTTTTTTTTTTTTGCAAATATACATTAGATTTGTCATTATCAAAAATACCAATTCTGTTTATAGGTTTGCCACTAGATATTCTCGTCTACGAGTAATTAAGGTCACCAAGTCCTAGTTTCTTAGTATGTCATTTAGTTCCGTTTTTCCAGTAGGCCTGGTTACCTTATCAATGTGTGTCGAGTAGAGATAAAAGTTCTATGGGCTTTATTTCAGTGATAAGAATCTATTCATTATCTTTCGAGAAAACATAAACGTTGATGAAAGATTAAATTCTTTCTAATCCTAATCCTACTTGCACTTTATCAAAATGGCAGAGTTTGATTTGCTTTAAGGAAGTACAGTACTACAATGTGATTGAATAACCCAGTCTGGTATACATTGTAAAAAAAAGTGAAACGTTTCGCGAGGTGGGGTTCTGATTTCAGATACAACCATTATCTTAGCGGGTACACTGTACACTGGACAGAGACCACTTGCTTTACCCACTGACCCTAGACCAACATTTCTTAAGGATTCTATTAAACTTGAGTGCCGGTCTTGTTCGTTTTTGGTCGACCAATTCTTGATTTTGATATTCCTAATTCCTTATCAGACACCAAACAAACAAACCGCTAGGTCATCAATCCATGATATTTTTAGCGGGAATCTGATGAAAACGCCGTTTGATCATTGATACAAGACGCGGGAATGTGGAATTAAGATGGGGTGTAGTCAAGCATGACGTAGATAAGATTTATACAGCGGTTATTCACTTATGAACTTTTGTCCTTGGTTTTCATGTTGAACAATTATGTGGCACTCAACGATTCAGACTAATTTGTAGGTAGGAATTGGCTCCAATAAAGGCTTATTGATAATAGGTCTTAATGTTATTTTCACTAGTCTTTGATATCAGTTGATTTGTCATCTACCAACAACTACCCAGTCTTTGATATCAGTTGGCTGGAAGCAGACGTTAACTTGTCATCTACCAACAACTACCTAGTCTGTGATATCAGTTGGCTGGAAGCGGACGTTAACTTGTCATCTACCAACAACTACCTAGTCTGTGATATCAGTTGGCTGGAAGCGGACGTTAACTTGTCATCTACCAACAACTACCTAGTCTGTGATATCAGTTAACTAGAAGGGAACGTTAACTTGTCATCTGCCAACCAACATGCGTGATGACAAATCCGTCTGTAGCCGAGTCCTGGGAAACATTAAGCCAAGCAGGATCAGAATAAACCAAGCTTAATGAATTTATATCTAAAATAGAGCGACATTGCCTGGTTTCAGACACAAAATTATACTGTTCTGCAACTGGTCAACTTTCTTTTTCAAGGACCTTCAGTAAACCTATCATTCATGCGAAGCTATTTAGAATAAGTGAACCACAGTCTCGGCTCTTGATAAAGGGACGTGGTTTAATAGACGATTCGTGCATTATTGGAATTTACCTGTATCAGAGTTATGTTGTTTCCTGAATTATGAATTTGTCATATTATTCATTATGTTGCCGTGAATGACTCTTCCAAGTCTCGCGTAGCCTAAAGGAATACTACCCTCGGACTTACCAGGTGTCATAACTAAACAATAGAATCTCTATATACGACGATATATCCATTAAACTAAATAATTATTCAATTTTTTGGCCATCCTTATGGAGGCAAATGAGACAAATGTCTCATTTTGAAAAGATGATCAAACTTTAGAAGAGTCTTTGTTTTTCTATTATTTATTTGAAGTCCACCTAGAAGCCCGAAACCCAATCTTTTCTCATCCAAGCTCTGATGCGCTACGGAATTCAACATTTTGTGTTGAGTGAACTATATATTGTTCACGATATGATATCAACACAAACAAATTCAACTCAAATCATTTACTTCCGGGTAGATTGGTTGTTCCTTTGCTTATTAATATTCCGGTTGTGTTGGGATTCAATATTAACCCAATTCGACAATCCTCGGCAATTTCCGTAAAGCTGGATCCGATTTTCATCGGAGGCCGTTTGTATTAACCCTTCAAATATCGGACACGTCATATCTTTTGCTGTTTGAGATATTAGTCAGGCCATGTGTTTTCTAGCTCACTACAAACCTTAAAACCTTCTGGACTGTTGAATAAAACTTCAATAACCTCTTTGAAAACCCGCAGCTGGGTGGCTATTACGTCTCTGTACACCGGAAGTAATAAATATTAACGGAAATTTATCGAAGTGTGACAAAAGAACCAATATTTATGGTGCTCAATCATGAAATATCAATAGAGGATATTGTTTCAAAGCTTTTAAAATAATAAAATAACCCTTTTTCCCTTTTCCTCTCTGGCTTTATAACCAATTTTCATTGTATGAAATGGACTGAAATAAACCCTTTCGGGCACCTGTCGGAAATTAGTCACATGAAGTAATGATACTTTACACTTAAAAGGCTGCTTTGTAGTCATTGAATACTCTGTCAATAGAAAAATCTCGGCCGCCACAAGCATAAATAGATAATGAACACAAAAATCTATCAAGCCGATCAGTTTAAGTACAGTAAAGTGTAATGTTGTGTAAGGAAGCCATTGAAGATTAATTATCTAAGAATTAGGTCACTAGGGACGAGTGCACGTGTATTCTACTGGGGTAATTTGTTTGATTTCTTTGTGTACAGTGAGTCTAAAAAGCCAACCATTGCCCAAGTTTCTAGTTGGCTTCGTTGAATAAATAAGAAGCTGAAGTAATAATTTGTGGCACGTGTCATTATTGAATTGCACAATTTCAAAGTCAAGTTCACTAATGTTTATATACCAAGTGTTTTTTCATTCGGAGACTTCTCAGGCTTCTTATTATTTTACATAGGGAAAGAGTTGCCTGTGAACCGCTCTTGACAGTTCTGTCTATGGGTACAGTTGACTTATTCAGACAGAGAAATTGTTGATAATAATTTTAAAGGGACAGATAGGCCATTTTTTTGCCCAATCATACTAAAGTCTCAGAAACTGGATTTTTTTAGCCGAGTTAATCAGTAATAGTGTTCACAACTCACCGTCGAAATTTGGGCCTTCAAATCCATGTGTGTCCAGAATTATCTGCGTTTGAATGTTTAAATGACGACTCGTCAATTTAAGATAAGTCATATATAGTAATAGTAAGTATAATTCCTAGTTTGAAGTATTTTTAAAGGAATTTTCGTACAGTTCTAATACTTCTCAAGACTATTTACATACATGTTTATTCAAGACTAAAATCAACCCCCAAAATGGCACACCTATCCCTTTAAATGGTTAAACTACCAATTGTTATACAAAGATATAAGATTAAAGGTGTAAACTCTATTGAATGAATAATGTTGGCATATGGCGTAGTTTGTATATTGTCTTTTCACTCAATTAAAACCCAAAACCCAAAATCATATTTTACATCAAGTAAAATATGACGTACTGTGACTATTGTGTATTATCAAAGCTAAAATTAATTACGTTCATAGAAACTCGCACCTGTTAATCACCAGACCTTACGTTGTATTAATAAGATGTTTTAATTTTTAATTGATAGTTTCATTGAAAAAGGCGACCCAGACATGTATTCTTAGATTAAATCAGCTAAACGTCATTAAGCTTTTAGATCACTGCACTTTACCTGTGGTTTGGTTGGTTGAAAGTTGAAGCAGGAAGTTAAAAAATTTCGTAGACTAAATATTAAAATATTAATCGAATAATAAAGAGTTTTGTTGTTTTTTAAAGTGAAATTAGAGAATCTGGAGGTTTTATACAATGTCTGCACAATAAACGTTCCGTAATAAATAGATCATCAAAGAGGTCAATGCACCTGCCTCTACACGTGCACGAAGGTTTTAATACAAAATCAATTTCAACTTGATGAACTACTGTTAGAAGCTATATCTTCACTATCTTGTTACTCTTTTATGGTGATCTCTCTATCGAGTCAGTTATTTTACCACTATGGTTTTAGAGGGATCGAGACTGCTTTTTTTGTTATAGAACCCTAAATATGCCAGAAGTATTGCTTCCATATTTCAGACCAGTGCCCGAAAACACCTTGGCGGAGAGGATGAATCGCCTACAGACATATTTTTCTGATTTTACTGTTATATACATAATTATCTTTTCTTGAATATATTTATAATAATTTATAGACTCCCACCGATTACTTGTTTTACAGAATTCAAATTTTATTTTGAATGCAATTTATAACAAGGTAACAAGAATAACAATGTTATCTTATGAACACAGGTCTATATGTAATAACAGTTTATCTCTAGAATATTATTTTAACAAATATTTATTTATTTTTTCTCTCTTTCTATGATCTAATGAAACAATATTGGAAGAGAGTGTCGCAAGTAGTACGTTGATACTGATATAAAGACTCAATATTTCGGTACAGACGCACCGAAGTGAAATACTGATAGATATACTGTAAAATATTGATGTAGGGCCCGTTTATTAAAGGGTCGCTATGGGTACAGATGACTCTCCGAAAGGGATGCCGAGTTAAGACAGCAGGGATGGAGGCCACAGGTATTTCAGAAGGGTAACCATATCCTGTTCTACTCGCAATAGCGCCCATAGTTATTTGTTATAGTCTAATTTAAATGATTGTATAGTGGTATCAGGTGTTTTAGAAAGGCGGACAAGTCATGTGGAAATAGACGTCCTGTCTGGTGTATGGTACCGGATGATCGATACAGTAGACAATAGAACACGCGAGGTATGGTGCAGACCCGATAAACTTCTTCTATTTTCTACTGTATCGATAATACACCGCACAATGCACCATACCTCGTCTATTCGCACTTTCAGTCGGAAATATTGATTTCCCCATGGTTTAATTGTACAATAACACTATAGAGACTTTAATGATATTAGCTATATGGACTCTAAGGGAAACCAAGTTAAGAAACCAGAGATAGGCACCAGAAGAGTAAGAATACCATGTCTTGCTGGCGACAGTCCAGTTTTGCATACTTTATGTCCGCACCGTATGTACTTACAAAGGCACTATAAATAGGCCAAAATACTTTAATGCCTTCTGTTGCTCTCATAATTCAAATAAAAAAACCAAATTCACTAGACTAACCAACAATACAACGAAAAAAATAAATGAAACATTCTGGTTGGTCGAATTTGCCCACTACCCTTCACTAGTACCGTCGACAGTGAAATAGTACAATGTTATCTTTGTAAGACATATGGAGCAGGAAGGTAAACATTAAGAACACAAGTTATATAGATATTCTGTTTTTAGGTTTATTACATACTATGTTTCGAAACACACGTGATGACGTTACCTGTATGTGTTTCGAAACGTAGTAGGTAATAAACCTAAAAGTAGAATCTCTATATAACTTGTGTTCTTAATAGGACAACGTTGTTTCTTTTTTTTTTTGAACCAATCACCAAGCAACTGTTATATAAAATGGATTTATATGCAGAGACATAGAGTTTGGAATAGGGGAACATATGGGATATTAATTGAGACGTGGACAATTTATAACCACGAGAGCCGTGCTCTCTTTATGTACGGTCAGCTCGATATAGGTCATAATGTCAAGAAATGTGGTCTAAATAGTCTATAATTGATGAATATTTATGAATATTGTAATAAAACTCAATAATGACCAGTTGTTAGAAGTTTGAATGATATTATGATAATTAGCGTCATAAAAACCTGGGCTAATTATGCTAATGAATATTCATTGATGGTTAGTCGTGGTTGGGTCAAATGGTCAGTGCCCGTTCCATTGGGGATATTTCTGAAACAAGTAAACCATATAGTATCCGATAACCTCGAAACATATTGTAGCTGCTATCAATGTTTCGCCAAATTGTTGTTTGGATTTCGGGTTTCGTTTTGCAATTCGGATCATCAGTATATGGTTTATTTATTGAACAAAGTTACCAAAAATCTGTAAAACTAATTCAAGCAATGTTTTGCAATTTGGCATTAAAAATTTTTCTTTGCCGTTTGTCTTTTCAATCCACGTCTAATCTTACCTGACCTGAGTTTTCTCTTCCATACTAAAAGACCAGATGTGAACAAAATTTAGCATGTTGTGTTACTCGGGGAATTATGGACAAAGAATGTGCTTATTAGGTTAATCTGAACGCGATAGCAATAGGCAGTATGTTGAAGATCAGAATAGCGTTGTAAATCATAATTCAGAAAGCTCTCGTGTGTACTACATTCCTCGGGATGAAAAAAGCTAAACCATATATGTCATTGACCGACTAACAAGTAACTTTGTTCAATTCCCTTTTCACATTTTTTCAACCGAATCAATTTGAAGAAAGAACTGCTGAAGTCACTCCGTCGCCACTTGAACAAAACATACCTCAATTCAAACGATTTCAGCCTTTTATATTTCTGATCGACACTATTTGAAATGACTTACTTCGGTTACATTGACGTCAAAACCTTTGATCGATTTTGACCCATTTCGTAGTTCTGACCGAGTCAACTGGACAAAGAATTACTTCAGTGACATTGTCGTCAAATGAAGAAAAACTCGTAGTAATTTCATTTGTGACTGACTTCGTACATCTGGACTCAATCTACAAGTTCCCACCTGATTGTAATTTACAAGCTGAATGGTTCACGACACGTTACACCCGTCATTCATACAATACCTCAAGCCTGTTCTACAAGTTTTCACTTTTTATTTCATTCATAACTTGGGTGAGGTTTGACTCTTGGTTGTTTGACGTTTTGTTATTCTACTGTTATGTTACTGTTTGTGACACACATAAAAAAATGAAGTAGAGGTTACCGTCCTACTCAGGGACGTTTCTAAGATATGAATTATTAGGTGGTTGAGAGAACAGGGGCCATAGAATTATCAAGGGACAAACAGTAACGGAATTTACTGAGAAGAAGCCAAGGCAGGGTCAGCTTCATGTCAGAAGAAAAACCACTGGTACAACCCCTGTACAGCTGATGCTGGTCTTGCAAAAAAAGGTGACCACCCTTCTCTCTTTCACTGCCAATGGTAGTCTCTCTTGCATTCAAATTTGTTTTCCTAAAACTAATCTTGGCTATTGTTCCCAAAAGTTGCCTGAACTAAGTGTGTCCATTCCATGCTACCAGAATCCCTGTACCCGTTAATGTCTCTTTTAGACCATTTAGTTTTAATTATAATTTGCTGCTAATCACCCCGCTTGCCATCGTGCCACAGATTTGAACGGTCTGAATGTAGGACCCTCCAACTGATTGCCGTACTTAGTATTCGTACCGATGAAATGTCATGTAGACAGACCTATGTTATATTTAGGTGCGAGACTGCGGGTGCTAATTCTCTTCTATCAAAATTTAGGATTTAGGAATATGTATAGACTGTACGTCCTAAAGTGCTATGTAGGACAATGACAGACTACCACGAATTTGTTGTTTATCGGATACTGAAATAAAGGCATAAATTCATACGCTAATGACCCAAAAAGGTTTTATTTTCTAGCAATTGAGAATTAGCGAATCTTAAAAGATACCATATTGTTATGTCGGACGCGGCAGACTGTCCTGGGTATGACTTTGTTGTTCACAGGATGCGTTAAAATCCCCTTTATAGAGCGAAAATTGTTACGCTTATAAACCAAATTGATGTTATTTTCAGGCAATTCGAGAATTAAAGAATCTTAGAGATACCGTAGTGTTAGGTAGGACGATGGCACACTGTCCTGGGTCTGACTTTGTTGGTCACCAGGTGCGTAAAAAGGGCATAAGTTGTTATGCTGAAGAACCTAATCGGGTTTTTTTTCAAGCAATAAGGGAATTAGCGGACCATAGTGTTATTAAGGACGATGGAAGACTATCCTGTACATAACTTGCATTGAAATCTACTTGATAGGGCAAAAATTGTTACACTAATGAACCAAGATGGTCTTATTTTCAACCAATAAGGGAATTAGCGAATCTTAGAAATACCATAATGCCTTATTTATAGCTGAAGTGTGAAGTCAAGTGATCTGACACCAAAAATGGCGAAAAACCTATTTAGAGATAGATTATGGTAATTTGGGCGGAAATCTGTTAAACGATGACCAATTAAAACCCAGATTATCAACAAAAACGTCACCTTTGACCCACTGAGAAAAGTCAAAAACCTTTGAAACAAGGGTGACGAGACTTGAAATTAGGTCAACAATTCATCAAGAATCTTGAATAACGACCACCAAGTTTATCAAAGGTGTTAAAAGTCTTTAAATGGTATTTCAAAACGAGTTAAGTTTTTAATCCACCCTAAATGATGAGCTAGAAGTCGTTTTTGATCCTGACATTATCTGAGACCGCCCTTGTTATAGAACCTACTCCACCGTGGGTAACGTATCACTAAAATCATTTCAGTTGACTATTTTCGGTACAGGTGGGCCCACGAGCAAGTTCTGGAAAAGTCAAAAGGTTTATCAAGATTTATACCATTCGTGGTTTCTCTTTGCATCATTCCACTTTTCAGTCGGATGATTTTGGTTCCTGTAATTATAAAAATGCTTAACAATTAATCGTTTGTGATTTATGAATGAATGAATTATGACAAAAAGTTGTAATACGCTGTACAAAATAAGCGACCACAAGTTTCAATGGGGCTGCCTGTATAGCAAAATAGCTCTTGCATTGGACATCCACATATATTCAGAGTTAGCTGAAACCCTACATCCCTGTATTAACCAGATCATCAAGGGCAGGGAGAACCCCCGTCCCAACATAAACACAAGAAAACAAGGTCAGGCTATTTAAATGTAGTTTGAAATATCAAAACAAATTGTTATTGCGTTTAATATTCAGATAAACATAATAATTTGATTATAACTAAGGGATTAAAAAGTCATTACTGCAATGTTTTGCATTATTAAGCACGACCTTGAGAACCGCCCAGACGTATCGAACACAACTCCGAGCTCGAAGTCAAAGGTTACGTACTAGATCAACATGGGTGGGGTACCGAGTCTCAGCAGGTTGCACGCGTAGTTAATTGTTGAATATAAATGAACATTTTTTATCTGAATGGTATTTTTTCAGGTCCAATAATTCCATTGATTAAAACTGTTTTGATATTCAAACAAACAAGTTAGCTTTCGTAATCCAGATCATTTACCTTGTTGGTGCTTTAAAGATTTTATGGACGTCATTTAGAGTTAATGAATACAGTTCAATGATATACTTTTCTGGACCTCTATTAGAATAATGAAGATTGACAACACCGTTAAGTGTACAATGAGATAATTTATCAATTTATCTTATCTTTTTCAGTTTTCAGCTGGTGAGAGAATTGTTAACAGAACGCTTGACCTGTACCACACGAATGACTTTACACTGTTTTTTTTTATTTTAGTCCCTCCGACCTGCATCAAAGGGGGCGTCTCAATTTCTCTGAATTTTTCAACAGAATCAATGGATGGAATGGAATGGAATTGATCGTGACAACAATTGACTGAAATTCTAAACAGCATGTAATTCTAGATGAAATATTTCTAAAGTGAGGTATAATTGAATAGTATGGGTTCTCCTTCAAATACATTGTTGTTTTGCTACTTATTTATTACATGTAGCTCATAGGGTATATTAACGTTTTTGCTTGATATACTATACACCTTTTATAATGGTAATAATAACCGTGGGACAATGGTTAAAAGGGGTTTCACTTTCACGGACCTTGTTTTGTATGGTTTTTAAGGGGAAACACCGTCAATTGTGGTCGTTATTAATATAGAATACGTTATAAACAATTCTTAGAATTGTGAGAACCTAGAAGTAAATATATTTGGAAAGCTTTGAGTAATTCTATTTAAAAATCTACATACCAATTGTCCATGACATAAGATTATTTAAACATATTAATTTGAATGGCTGTGATAAGCTGTATATTAGCTAGGGAAACTATATCAAGGCAACAGATGAGTTCAAATAGTGACACAATAAAATGAAATGAATGGAGTTTTATATTCTACTTTTCTGCACCATGTGGGCTAATGAAGACCGGAAACGCCATGCAGGGTGCAATGAGGGAAATTTTGCCAGGACAGCGGAATCTGCCTGCTCTTTTTCGATTTTCAACTGTTTCCAGCATAGGCCTCGGTTTATTGTCCCATCCGAACGACTAGACGCTTCTTCCATGTCATCCCCTATTACCTGTGTCACTTGACAAAAACATTATTATCTCGGCCTTTGCCGGAATTGAACACTGGACCTTCAGATTAGTGGGCAAGCGTCTTACTCACTGAGCCACCGCGGCTCCCACACTGGCTATTTTTATATGAGTAAAAGTACACGATTAAAGAAACAAAACCATGTTATTTTTAATGAAAATAGCCGCAAGCAATACTAATAGTACACAAATATATACTATTACTTAAAAATGTCCGCTATACTTTAAATAAATGATAATATAGTGTACAAGATTGTATGACGTCATAGGTATGAAATATGATTGAAAACCCTTCAAGTTGCAGACGATTTTTTTTCTTCTGAATTGATTAACATGAGTTCTGATGTAGAAATTTCAAACTTTTCATCATTTCAACAACTTTTATTTTTCAATATCTCAAATCAAATGTCATCGTTTCATTCTTTCAACATTTTTGTGTTTTAAAAATATTTCAAAATGCCATTAACCATGTGAATGCTATAAACATCTCGAATTTATAGTCGTGTAACGTCATCTTCTCAATAAGTCTATCAAGATTTGTAATAAAGCAGAGAACCTTTTCATGCAATGAAAGGTTATATTTAGAGGAGAAGGAGGGGGGGGGGGGGGGGGGTATCTGGAATTCAATCCAGAAATCTTCGAGAGGTCTGCTTGTCCTGTGCGCAATGGACAACAAACCACAGTTTTGATAGGTATCTCCTCAGCTGTGAATTCACTGTTTTGTTTTCACTTCTGTTTGCCAGTAGCCTCCATCTTTGATTCCCAATTGCCATAAAGGACTCATTCAGCGTTTCTAAGAAACATCAAGTGAGGAGGCAGAGCAGGGGCCACAAAATTTTCCAGGGAGGGGAGCGGACACAGACCATTCTTATACTATGTAAAATGAAAAAAAATTATGGGGGGGGGGGGGGGGTGCTAGCCGGGCCACTATCTTATATGCATAGCCCTCGTAGAAACGCCCCTGGTGGCATCGACGTTTTCAGTTTATCCGACTGCATTGGATTACAAGACATATCCGACCTGACTTCAGTCAGAATTTTATAATTGGGTTTATACTTGTTAATGGAAACAGATTAACTTTCATTAATGGAATAACTGATGATATAATTCACAAATAGACTTGAAACCATCATACCGATCATGTTGTTAATTATAGCAGACTATCCAGGGTCAAGGGCGCGACAGACAAATAACCCAAATGCGGTGGAAATGAATAATGGAAACTGGCATTCTGACCACAGAAAAATGTTGCCCTAGTTTGATGCAATAATTGTACAGTGTACAATGGAGTAGTAGTGCTGGGAATGGAAATATACTCCATTTTATCAATTTGCCTCTGACGAAGTATCTTAGGCAACATGGGTTATTGTCCGATCAAAACGACTTGATCATTTTGTTATGCCGGACTTCTTACTTGCATCATCGTCAGTGGCCAATCATGTTTAAAAATTAGATGATTAGGGGATGCCTGAGGTTGTCCAAATTTCTAACCTAATTATGAGATTTTTGCCCGAAAAACATGCTTTTGGGGCGGCAAGGTGGGGCGGGTAACCCTGACCCCCAATCTATGTTGGAATCAAGCCCTAGATCTCTATATATACGCGCAGAACCTGTATATTTCTAGAAACTAATGATGCCGTTGTTTACCATGTTACCTAATCCAGATTTCCATGATATAACACACTGACTCAAGGTATCTCTGTAATATGCAGGTGCATTTTGAACCAAACCTGACCTCGAGTTACCGAGTGCTTTCAATTATTAGATTATCGCTACAGGATATCTGTTATGTTTAGCCTAATGTTAATAATATAGCTTATATAATCAGAAATGTTCCATTACCACCTGCTTTCTTTTAGCAAGTATTAGTTGGTTGGTTGGTTGTTTGATGGCATGTTAACATCCGCACCCAGATAACCGACTAAGTAGTTGTTGGTAGATGACAAGCTAACTGATATCACAGACTAGGTAGTTGTTGGTAGATGCCAAGCTAACTGATATTACAGACTAGGTAGTTGTTGGTAGATGACAAGCTAACTGATATCACAGACTAGGTAGTTGTTGGTAGATGACAAGCTAACTGATATCACAGACTAGGTAGTTGTTGGTAGATAACAAGCTAACTGATATCACAGACTAGGTAGTTGTTGGTAGATGACAACTGAACATCCAATTCCAGCTAACTGATATCACAGACTAGGTAGTTGTTGGTAGATGACAAGCTAACTGATATCACAGACTTATTAGTCATGGCACCTGGTAAGACTAGGTAGTTGTTGGTAGATGCCAAGCTAACTGATATTACAGACTAGGTAGTTGTTGGTAGATGACAAGCTAACTGATATTACAGACTAGGTAGTTGTTGGTAGATGACAAGCTAACTGATATTACAGACTAGGTAGTTGTTGGTAGATGACAAGCTAACTGATATCACAGACTAGGTAGTTGTTGGTAGATGACAAGCTAACTGATATTACAGACTAGGTAGTTGTTGGTAGATGACAAGCTAACTGATATTACAGACTAGGTAGTTGTTGGTAGATGACAAGCTAACTGATATCACAGACTAGGTAGTTGTTGGTAGATGACAAGCTAACTGATATTACAGACTAGGTAGTTGTTGGTAGATGACAAGCTAACTGATATCACAGACTAGGTAGTTGTTGGTAGATGACAAGCTAACTGATATCACAGACTAGGTAGTTGTTGGTAGATGACAAGCTAACTGATATTACAGACTAGGTAGTTGTTGGTAGATGACAAGCTAACTGATATTACAGACTAGGTAGTTGTTGGTAGATGACAAGCTAACTGATATTACAGACTACGTAGTTGTTGGTAGATGACAAGCTAACTGATATCACAGACTAGGTAGTTGTTGGTAGATGACAAGCTAACTGATATTACAGACTAGATAGTTGTTGGTAGATGACAAGCTAACTGATATCACAGACTAGGTAGTAGTTGGTAGATGACAAGCTAACTGATATTACAGACTAGGTAGTTGTTGGTAGATGACAAGCTAACTGATATTACAGACTAGGTAGTTGTTGGTAGATGACAAGCTAACTGATATCACAGACTAGGTAGTTGTTGATATATGACAAGCTAACTGATATCACAGACTAGGTAGTTGTTGGTCGATGACAAGCTAACTGATATCACAGACTAGGTAGTTGTTGGTAGATGACAAGCTAACTGATATTACAGACTAGGTAGTTGTTGGTAGATGACAAGCTAACTGATATCACAGACTAGGTAGTTGTTGGTAGATGACAAGCTAACTGATATCATAGACTAGGTAGTTGTTGGTAGATGACAAGCTAACGTCCACTCGTAGTTAACCAATATCATAGACTAGGTAGTTGTTGGTAGTCGTGGTGGTTGGTAGTGATCAGGAACAATTTGAAGAACTTTATACGGGAACCTGCGAAGACTCTTCGAAAGTTGTTCAAATGATTTGTTTTATAAATCAACAGAGAGACATTGGTCATCTTACACCTTGGGGTCTGATCTACAACCATGACAAGAACCGTTTCCAGACCGCTAGTATTTACTGTAATGTAAATGGGCATATTTGTTCACGCCTGGTCCAGACCGAAATCGGGTGTAAAAGGAGCTTATATGTCCAATCTTTAAAAAAAAAAAACTACTAGCATTGAAGGTATAGAACCTAATTAAATTGTTGAACTTGCCCGAAATGAGTCTTTGATCAGTGCAGACTTACCTGGTGTCATAACTATACAACAGAATCCCTCTCTAATATCTGATAAATCCATAAACTAAGTAATAATTTATTAATTGTGAATGTGTATTTCAATAATTATTTAGTGTTATATATATAGGCACCATGGCACCTGGTAAGTCCAACTGATGAATATATATACTTGTTGACAAAGTATAAGACTTTACATTGTATGTCCATTCTAAGACGTAGTATTCAAGGCGACTGGTCTGACACGTGATCTGGGAGAAGATGATTATAACTATTATGATGTCTGAGTGGATATTATATAAATATAATTAGCAATGTTTAATTGTATACATCAAATTCCCATCATATAGTATATAATATAGCTAGATACAATAATATCTTACATAGCTTCAAGGTTGTCAGGTCTTCATCGTGTGTCTGTTATGTCACCTAGACATTTCTACATTCCACAACCAGTACTTTCGAAAGTTGGCCTGGTGTCAACAACAAATTTCCATTATATATGATATAATATAGCTAGATACAATCTAACATGACTTACATAGCTTCAAGGTTGGTATATTTGTTATGTCACATAGACAATGTTACCTGTACAGGGTTGAGTATCAATGAGTAAAGACATCTTTCCCGCGACCATACTTTGGTTGGAGCGGTGGCGGCTATAACACATGTATACTATTTTCATTTAATGAATTATAATGTTTTTTAATATGAAAAACGCATTTTCCTTTTCATTTAACGTAGGAAAATTCTGCAGTTTCACCAGTGAAAAATGTTTATTATGATTTCCATGGTTATTAATGTTCCTGTAAGAACCAGTATTCTTCTTATATATTTCAGATTCAGCAGATTATAGATTTGCATTTCAAATATTCTATATCATTATTAACAGTGACTGCAAAAACAATTTTCTCTCACTAGAGGTTAAGCCTACATGCTTGTGTCTGTGCTTTCGTAACATAGCTTAACCGCATTGACACAACCTAAAATTCCTACATTGGGTGTCGGTGTAGACCAAGACTGTAAATTTTACCCGTGTATGTAAATTTACCACATTTCACCTCGATATAATTGTTGCAAAAGGAGCCAAAATATTGATTAAAATATTGGCAAATATACCTTACAATTCCCAAGGTTACAGAACTGGGTATATTCACCGAGTTATTTATTGCTGAACCGTAAAGTTGAAATATATATCATGGCATAATTAAAATCTGAAAAAAATGGAAACCGCCCTGTTGTGTTTTTACTAACAACAATTATCTATCTATATCTGTTACAGAATTATCTCATTATTTCAATCAAGTGGAGAAAGATAGAACGTAAAGCTCTATTTCATTTTCACGTGATATCTCTCGACAACAATCTGTTTTTTATAGGCTTGACCGCCATTCTCGCTGAAAACATTTCTATATTAGCATACTCTTTTTTTACATACCGTGAAATGAGAGTTCTGCTGTATACCGCCATGCAGTGCCACAAGCTATAACGAACTGCGACTAATTCCTCGACTACATTAGCCAGCTTTCTCGCATCTTCACAATGTCAAGCTATTACGAACTGCATTTAATACCTCGACTGCAGTAGTAACCTTTCTCGCATCTTCACAATGTCGAACTATAACGAACTGCATTTAATACCTCGACTCTAATAGCCATCTTTCATGCTTCACGGAAGTAAATGCAGCAATATGAATGGGTTGTTTGCTAAACAATACAGCCAATCAGTGTCGTCGACAGACTGGCTAATGTCGGTACCGAGATATCCAATCATATCGCTGCATTTACAAACTTCCGTTATACAAGGAATAGTTCGTAATAACTTGACATTGTTAAGATGTGAAGTGCAATGCTGAAATTTTGCCTGAATTATACAGGTCCGTTCGAATGTATAGTTGCCAATGGGTCCTTAACTTGTTACAACTGTTGTTCAAAGCTCGGTTTATTGTCCCAGCCCAATGACTAAACTCTTTTTTCATGCAATGTTAATTTGTCGAAGCAGTATACCGTAAAATTGATTTTAAATTATATTATAATTAAAACAATGATAAACATAACGTAATGTCCTACCGGGAAGTAATAGAAAAATTATAATATTCAATTTGCAGCGCATGATCTACCTAATAGCTTAGCTTATTATATACATGACACTTGTAACGCTTAATAATTAAAATGTCGTTGATAATAACAAGTATGACGTCAGAGTACGTGAATGACATAGCAACCAATAAACAGAGCGGATCGAGTTTGTTTTGATACTATAAATAGTTTAAAACATCACGATGTAACAGGTTTTACCATCATAACTGGAAGTTATTTGTGATATATTGAATGGGTATACGTTTTATTTCTCTTATAACTTCTATAGTTACAACAGAGTAACAGACGTTGAGATCTCAGTTTGACGTCATCTTTACAATCAAATACTATCAATTGAATATTTCTGTTCGAACATGAATGACTTAAATGTGTCAAAATTAATTTCACAAAAAGGTTGAGTGGATATCAATCTTGACATAATATAGCCCAGCTCATGCTGTAGACACGAGGTACCATATGTTTTAGCCTATCGAACACTATCAATTGAATATTTCTATTTGAATAACAAAACGGTTGACATCTTTCCATTGTTCATTTTTAACAAACATTTTTCACAATGGATTTAGTTCATCATACTCTAGCTTATACTGTAGTTTTGTATCAGGCCATACGACCATAAACATTATGGGAAGTAGTTTTTAGCTCCAAATTGGGTCGAAATTTTCGAACATTTCATAAAAAGTTTAGAACATAACAATCTTGATACAATAAGTCTTGCAAATAATGTATTGGTTCAAACACTTTGGAAAAAGAAACGACGGTACAAGACAGGCAATAGTATGAATATGAAATTTTGAATTGATGTTTTACTATTTACAAAAAAACATTCAGTTTTGTCTCTAGGAAAGTTTTGCCATTTTGTTTTTTGATTTCCATCAGGGACCTTTGCCCATTCTTGTCAACTGTCGAATCAAAAGCATTTAAAAAAGTAGGCAATTAGGTATGAAAAATGTGCAAACCACAGGAAGATCGAAATGTATTGTCATATCTTTAAAACAATTGCAGTATATTTCCCCCTTCCTGAAGACATCCAGACAATGCTGTTTAATAATATATATGTAATTCAATACAGGAATGTCGGCTACACTAAAATTACGGAACTCATGATGGATATAGTACGAAATTAAACTTGACAACTTCCAAGTATGCCAAACACGTGCAAGACAATTTAGTGCCTTAATGATTAAAATTGCCCCATCAATATGCATGAAGAACTAAAAATATCTTTTAACTTAATCAAGTAAGAATATAAAATGTCGGTATTCTCTATTTTACGTCCCAATAGGCAGACATTAATCTTCAAGCGGACTCCGTAATTTCAATATATACAAGAATGTTTCCACATTAGAATTTTAAATTCTTTACCTTGGGGCAAAAGTCAACGTCCGGGTCATAGTGACACAGACTTGTTCAACTCGGGCCAAGTGCACTCGTAGTCTGTCAGGTGAAATGAATTCGTGTTTCCGTTCTAATCTGCACTTTCTGGCTTCTGGTATACGACCATTAAAAACGAAATGGTAAAAATTTTGCCAACAGATTAGCCAACGATAGTCATAAAGTGATCTTCAATTAAAACAAGTTATGGTGTTTTACGTCTAATTGTACCGATCATTGCAACAAGTGGTAATGAAATGTATAAAAAAACTATACTATTAGGTGGGAGAGGGGGTGGTTCTGTCCTTCTCTGCATTCTGATTTCTGTGGTGGAGAAATGCAGGTATAAGACCAGGCAGTAAGATTTGATGAAAGTGCCAGAGGAGGCATTCGGGTTTTATAACGTTATCTCCAACAAGACAATGAACTGTGTTTTACAAATGGTTGTCGTGATTGGTGGTCGTTGGTTCTAGTCTCGGTCGGTATTTGAATGTTCGTTGATCTAGAATATCTAAATAATAATTATTGCTGGTGGATTCTGAGCGCAATATGAGACACGACTCTCAGATTTAAAGGTGTTACTCTGAAAACTGTGGTTTTAGGATCAAGGTCATTGACCCATGAAATAGTGCCCTAGCATCTTAAGGCTTTGACGGGATAGTACACACCTTAGCTCTCACATTTCGATAACATTTCGCCATCTATTTTATAAACTAGAGCAAGTAACTCACGTGTTGTGAGCGCATGACCATTGGGAATACATTGGAAACTGTCGAGGCAGAACGATTAACGGTAAATCAGAATAAGTTACGGACTAGATTATGATTATAGCATATTACCCAATAGAGACATTATGATGTCTGATTATAAACCATACAGACAAAACTTGTCAGTCCGTATAAATCTTACGGATGTATTTAAAGGGTGTGGACCTCGGTCTGAACTGAAATGAAATTGGGTTGTATTGCCTACTTGTTGGTAAAATGGATACTGGTAAAGGCTATGGAGACGCAAGGTAGAGTCCAACCACGAACCACTTGAACATCGCAAACTGCAAGGACAACACCATTAGCCTACATTTCCTCGACTTTCAACTGCCGAGAGATAAAGTACACAGTCTTTGATAGGAGCAGATAAGGAAGATATTACCTAATAATGTCAAACTATTGCGAAATTTGTCTTATACCTTGACTGCAATAGCCACCTTTCTTTTATCATTGAATGCAGCCATTTGAATGGATAGTACGCTAGCGAATACAACCAATCAGAGTCCTGGACAGAAAGACTGTAAACATTATGGCGTGGCTTGGCTTACAGATCTTGGATAGGAACTCTCAACAGGAATGCCGATCCGGTATCCGTGCCTCGTCTTGTGGAACTTTAACAAGGGGATATCCCATTTAATATGTTGTATAAGATATCAAATATGAAAGTAGAGTTATTACAGGTTGATACTGGGGGTAATTATTTATTGTCTCAAGTCTCGAGAGGGTTACCCCAGTCTTTATAATAACTGAATATAATAATATAGACATTACTTGGTTACTTTCATATCATTAACCCCTGTTGCACCATTTAGTTGATAGACAGATATATTCTGGCTCTGAAACTATTCTACAGATATAACCAAGTTTAATATTCCATGTTATTAACTCCTGGTTCGCTATAATTGACCAGATAGACAACCGACACTTGTGGGCTCCGGTAAACTCGTTCACATTGGCCCCCTCTTGTACCATTAGCTTTCAATTGTTTCATCAAAAAGACAATAAGAGGACCCATAACATTTTGAGACTTATTTTGTTTCGTTTTGTTTTGTTTAGTTCATTCCAAAGGAATTTTTGAAAAATAGGAATGATTTGTTGTATTCTGATACATGCTTGGGGGAAAAACATACAAAAAACAAATTTCGTAATTTGTTAGAAATAAAGTAGGGTGCATCTGCGGGTAAAAAACATTTTTCTAGGTGCCGCCACTGCTTTTGTCGCTAACTGTTGTAATATCGTCTGGTTTTGGGCGGTTTTGTCGGTATCATCCTTGTGGCTGCTCCAACCTGTCAATCATTGGTGAGTTAATGGATCTAACTAATTCTTTCATCTCTGGAAACTGGGTTACTGTGCTTCTCGATATCGATAACTCTCTAGGAGAACCATTCACTCACAGAATCTAATAGATCTTTTTCTTTCTCCAAGACTTTCAAAGTGATCAATATCGGCTGATCACAAGTTTTGATTCTCATCTATGATAATCTATACATGTGTAATCGCGTCTACCATCTATCTTCCTATATAGGCCAATCGAGTCTACTCACGTCTGTTTCTAGTAAGGTCATTCCGTCTGCTACTACAAGATTTGGGAGACTGCCAAATATAGAATTAATCATTCAGACCTAGTTTAGTTCCAAAATTCGCGCCAGATTTAGGAAGTAGACGAGAGGGAAGATTTGGTTTGCAGCTTCACGTCTGGCCTGGTATGATAATGATAAGTTTTGGCGGGAACGCACGCCACGTGATCATCACGGGTCTTGGCATCGATTAATAGAAGGAATATGTTGTGATCTTTGGACAAGGGAAGGGCATCTCTGACGAGGCTCTGAATACATCAGTTGTCAGTGGGCTTTACATCTGAATCAATGATATTTACCACGCGACCCCATTCCTCTCATTATGCCAATAGATTACTATTACTCGTCATTCTGGGGCTTTGTCCCAAAGTCATAGCCACACCCTAATTTAATACCAATGTCATGCGCAATGCATTCGTTCATCAAGATTAATATTTTACTGAACGTAATTTTATTATCCTATTCTATTCTACTATAGCTATCCTTTTACTCGGATTTTCTCTTATTCTGTTACAGTGGAGCAGTTGACAGAAACGACGTAAAACTTTCATTTCATTTCATTTATTATGATGCCATTGATATAACCTTGAGCAAGACTTCCGTCCTGACGAATTCAAGTTATAATATTTACTCACCAGTGTGTGGGAGTGAGGCTGCTATCGATAGTAAACACTGAATCATTTAATGTAGAAACCATAGAATATTATTAGTCATTACCAGCTACCTTCAAACAACTTCGCCAGTTATTAGATCTGTCTTGCTCACGTTAAAGATCCTTCAACATATAACATCGAAAAAGAATACGCCAATGACGATGTCTTAGAGAACTTTCCCTCGTCTTCAATAGCCCAGTCGGGTACATAACAGATTTTACTTCGTTTGTATTGGTTTTGCATTTGCAATAACAAAAGGATGAACCAGAGTTGCCAACAAGTCCAAGTTGCACGCGGGTTATTGTCCAATTCGACATTTCTTCCATGTCAGCCCCTCCTACCTGTATCACTGACAGGGGGACACCGGGTTGACAAGTACGAAGGTATTATCTCATCTGATATACGTGCCCTTTAATGCTATTCAGGTAAAACCCTATTCCATTTTGCTATGCCCTTATAAAGCATCTGATAGCAACCTTTTATTTTACCATCTGATGTAATGTCATCGACCTGGTTCTATAACCCGTTTCAGCATTATTGAATAATTCATGCTATGCTAGATGCTTAAAGGTATTGTACCTCTCGGAATGAACAAAAAAACTTTTTTAATTTATTACATTTGCAGCTTTTGCAATAGTTACATCATATATGCTTAAGCATGATTACAGGAACCACAAGCATCTGCCATAAATATTGTAATAATTCAAATAGAAGCTATAAATGATGCCGCTACACTTATAAAAAAAATCTTTACAACCTCTTTAAATATCTCATCATTAATATTTTATTCGGTTCTAGATTTTTAATTCAGATAAATCATTCAATCTGTCTACGGTACATCATCAGAAACGGCAACCCTCTTTGATGTTTCATTAATTATGTATTTTTTAATTAAAATTTCAATCGACACATTTTAGGACTATGTCATAGCCTACTTACAGGGTGGAAGTCAAGGCCACCCTTTTTTACTTTGCTATACCTTTACTTTTCAGACGTCAAGATTACAAGCTTGAAACCGACACCATGCCAGATTATTAAGCTTTATAAAAAATGTCCAGAAAGATTCCAAGTTCCAGATGTTAATTGAAATTGTCAAAAATGGGGCATCCGCTTTCGGATGATATGGCGTTCGGATAGGACATTAAACCGAGATCGAGTCTACTACAGACTGGAAACGCGAAGATTAATGCTGCTGTCCGTAAGGACGTAAAATTCCTTTCCATTTCAAATCTATAATAGTAACATGCTTGAACCATCGATCTGTATGGCCCGCTCTAACCATAACCTTGAATTCAGAAACGCAGTATCAGTATGACTAATCGACCTGATCAAAAATCAATCAAAATAAATCAATAATTAGCCTAGTTTATTAGGAATTATTGATCGATTCCAATGATCCTGCAAGGTCGTAGAATCGCCTCCAGCCACAAGAATAAATAATAATACGCAGAAGAGTGGTATGTCGAAATCGGAGATCCAATCACCCTCGTGACTCAGTGATGTCCGGTGCCAAGGTTGGATATTTCTAGCGTGTTATTCACAGCTCTGAGTTTAATGATGTTTCATAATCTAAGGCCTTCAGGATCTCGTGGAAATAAACTTTATTTCTCAATGTTATATATGCAAGATGAGCCATCGATATGAAACAGAACTTCTTTTAAGTCTCAATGCCACGGCATCTATGGCGAATTAACTATATGAAAATAAACTTCTTATATTTTTCAATGTCATAGAAGCGAGGTGAGACATCGATATAGAAATAACTTGTGTGATCCTATATTTCTCAATGTCATGGAAACTATGTGAAATGTCACTGTGTTTAGCGTTCTACTGTTTTGCTCTTCATATGGTCCTTGATGATTTGATGCAAGATGCCAACACAAACTTTATTTTATTCATTATAAAGAAGAAACAATATAGATTTTAGGTTCTCGAGGTTTTTGTTTCATAGCTTGTCCTTGTCTGAACATCTTGGCATTGATCTTGTCCGGAGTATCAGGGCCCATTTGACAGCTGGGTCGACTGGAATGATGTGGAAAGACGTCTTTTGGGTCACATGATGTATAGATGAATTAAGGTACGGTGTCCGGTGCGGGATTATCGATACAGTTGAAAAATAAAGGCGAGTTACGGGTCCGGACACGACAGGAAGTCCCGAGACTTTTGGTCCGATGAAACGCAGCGGGGAAATATAGCAACGCACCGCAACAGCATGTATGTGTCATGTCAAATGCATACCCTTGTTTGTTTCGATCCGGTGAAACTCTGCTGTGAAATGAACGCATCGCATCGCCGCATCGCCGCACCGGACCATTGTGTCTTTAGCTTTAAGAAAGTTTGAGCCGAGTACATAGATAGTTGGCTTGTGTATAATGCATATAGATCGACTGGTGGAAGGGATCCTCGAGTATTTCAATTGTTATCAATGAGGTTCTCTCTGAAATGTCATTAATAGCCAAAGATTAAAAATAAGGAGTGTTTGATATCTTTGTAACTCCTTCCGTATCATTACTCTAGAGCCACGTAACTTGTAATCACATGATCGTTTAATGATAAAAAACCTGAACCGATTAAACTCTAGTCCTTTAGTTAACGATGTCACAAACTATGACGTCAAAATATATACGCAATGACACGAGATTAGTCTCGAATGGTCAGAAATGGCGGAATAATGATGACAAATTATTACGTTTATTGAGTCAATACAATAACAGTTCTGTGGCTGCCCAGAACTATCTGGTAGATATATCGACTCAGTACCAATATCGCCATTATTGATTGAGTTCCAGTATTGAACTACCTCAATTGTTTATATGATAGAAGTGAGTGAAATATCGATTGATCGAGTCTATAGACTGCATTATTCCAGTGTTAATCAGGTTAATATAGTGCTAATCAACGAAGAGAAAGGCGACCTTCACCTTGGTATATTAGGTAAACAGAATGACATACAGAATTTAATTACAGAGAACTGGAATTGTCTAGTATGAAGGATATTGACTTTGAGTGATTTATGTAAAAATAAAGGTTAACCAGGGTATCCAATGAGGATATTGGCCAATCAATTACGCTTCAGACTGACCCCTGGCAATAATAACTATCAGAGACCAGATATAGAGTCAGTAAGTTTCAGACTGACCTCTGTCAATAATAACTATCAGAGACCAGATATAGAGTCAGTAAGTTTCAGACTGACCTCTATCAATAATAACTATCAGAGACCAGATATAGAGTCAGTAAGTTTCAGACTGACCTCCGTCAATAATAACTATCAGAGGCCAGATATAGAGTCAGTAAGTTTCAGACTGACCTCTATCAATAATAACTATCAGAGACCAGATATAGAGTCAGTAAGTTTCAGACTGACCTCTGTCAGATGTTCCTTCATTGCCGGACTTGTCTTGAAGGAACATCTGCTGTGGCTGAACATCTTGCTATGGGAAGGAAAACAGGACATAAAGTCAACTTTGACAACACCAACATACTGACAATCAATAAGCACATAGATAAAACCAGGAGACTTCATGAAGCTATCCACATCAGAAGATATCAGCCTGACCTTAACAGAGATGAAGGTTGTTCGTTTATCGCATGCATATGATAAACTTATCAACTTGTAATTATTCATATTCAAAAACAATTTCCAACTTTAACCATAGTTAGTTATATGAACAATGTAATTTCTATTAATAAAAGACTCCAATACCAGCAATAGTTGTTTATTTAATCTTCAATTAATCTTTTTTAATTCATTTACTTTACTTCAATTATTTTACTTAATCAGCCTGTATGTTATTTTAAGAATAATGTACCTCTTATTGTACCTGTTAAAATTTAATGTAATGTATCAATAAACCATTTTCTCTTGTGTGTTCTTAATAATAAGCATTAATGTATATATAGTTTGCCCATCACTTCTCCTCATTATGTGCCTGAGGACGACGGGGGAAACACGTCGAAACGTTGCATAAAACTTTAACCAGTGATTGTTGTTCCGTAAAGCTGTGTCTATATATCGTACTCACAATTGCTAAATGCCATTCAAAGAAACTATTAAATAAAGGTGATAATATCTCTGTAGCTAATTAGCCGCTAAAATTGTTGTTTTGTTTATGTGTCTATTATCTTTTTAGCCAATTGCAGTATTAATGGTGTTGATTTTATAATTGTGGATCTATGTGTTAACGTGTAAATTGAATTATCAGATTTTTAATTTAAAAATATTTGCCAAAACAGGTAGTCTGTTGATTAACATCACATATTCCCGACCATAAGACCAGAGCAGCCCCTCTCCCCTCCCATAAGCTCTTCTCCGTTCCACATCACCCTCACGCCCACAATATTTATTCTCAGATCAGGAATTTTGGGACGAAATAATAACCCTACATAATCAGGATGGAAGAAACGACCATCGGGTCCGTTCTTCATACTACATATTCGCCTTGGGTCCCTTCGCACCTTTGTTAGAGTGCGTTAGCGTTTATAAATCATATAATATTTAACCAGCTGGTGGTCCTTCGTTAACCGAATCAGGTTTGCCAGAATTTCACACGCTGACTGAGATAAGAATCCATGACTACCATTTTTGTAGACGTAACGAAGTAAGCGCCAGAATGATTGAACGCCACGGAAGGGTTTTAGATCAGAGCTCAAATCTTTCACAAGGTACATAAGGTCAAATTTCAATAAAACTAGCTTAGTCAGTAAAAAATAACTGCCTTCCCCGACACGTCAGACAGTCGACATACCAGTCATGTAAAATTTTGAAATATTTGAACTAAAAGTCAACATTTCAAAATGTAAATTATATTATTATGACTAGAATTGGTTAGAGTATGTCGTCAGGTGAAATAAAGAAAAATGTGACATTCTGTTGTAAAGTATGTAGACATACATATCAATCAACGCGGCTCTCATAATGCCGACATTGTTGCTTTTTATAAAATTTAAACTCTAATGTGAGTAGTCTGTAAAAGCAAGGTAAAAGCAAAGGCGTAACAAGCCAAGAGGTCTGGAGTGTACAGGACTCGGTTTCTAAAAAATTCGTCTGACTAAACTTTCACGTTAAGTGAAGAAAAACGTTATATTTGACGTTATCAAATTGTTCATTTTTAACGTTTACGCTCGTACGTTAATTGACGATATTTTGAGAATTGAAGTCCAGCTTAATCTCCACCTTAACCCTACCAAATATAAAACCCTATGACGTTGGGTAACTGTGTGAGAAATTCAGGTGAGACTGTAAATATAATACTTCGTACCGTACCAAAAATTTCAGGGTTTTATTAAACTTGTCACTTTCAACACTTTTAACACTAACTCCCTGAAACAATCACTTTGCATTTCTGAATTATTTGTTTATCGTGTAAATCTCTCCAGAAGTAGGTAGTTTCTCTTATAAAACCTTATACCATGTCAGTCCCCTCAATAATGTCAGCAAAATTATATCATTTTTTAGACTGAACGGTAATTTTTTGTTTTATTTATAACACTGGTATCCTTTTAGACAGGATTTTTGTTTACCCTTGTGCCCTATCCTTGGCCCGATGACTCATATGCTAATGACGCACTTTCAAGTTTCAAGCTTACAAAACACATCTGAAACCTTGACCCCCACTTTGTGATAATAAGCTAGAGTATGTAAAAAGCATACGGTTTACATGTTAAAAGTTTGATTCTTAGGCCTGTCATTTGTTATGTTGTTTTGATCCGAAGCAAAAGGTACACATCGGGTTGAAAAAGTCGTAAACGTCACTGCGGGTTCAAATTCATACAAAACAATAAAACACAAAAATAGATTTGATAATCCCTTAATACATGAAAAATACTATAATAGTTTTAGCTCATAAATATCTGAACATATATGTAAATATACATCAAGCACCTGGCAAGTCTAGCTTTGATGTTTGCCGACAGTTATAGGTAATGGCCTCGCTCTTGTCAGATTCATTGAGTGCGATGCCTGTCAACTGTCTTTATTTCATAGTATTATGAGAACAGTTGCAGTGCGACAAACTTGTAAAATTACATATTCCGTCAAAAAAATCATAAACATGTAAATTATAAACAAGGAACCAGGAAAAGACATGTATCAAATGAATATTTAATGTTTTTGACAAATATATGTCACAAAGTTACGTAATATTACATAAGAATATGCAGTTTTACACCCAAAATACAGTTAATATAATGTAATATTAATATAAATGATCACAAAGGTAAGTTATATACATAACGACACGGGGTTTTACGCTGAAAATACAGTTATTATAATGTAATATTTAATATAAATGATCGCAAGGTAAGTTACAAAAATAAAAAACACGGGATTTTACGTCCAAAATACAGTTATATAACGTCATTAATATAAATAATGATAACAAATTAAAGTAATATAACACAAAAAAAACAGTGTTTTACGCCACAAACAAAGTTATATAATTTTTCAAAATCCTTGACAAAATCATTAACATTCATCATGTTGTCAAAATGGCGCCGACATGCTTCTCAGACGTAACTTCCGGCCTTGCTATAGATGTATAGATGTCATGTTCTGCATTGCACGTAATCTCTTGCCTCCAGCAAATTTTTCACTAAGTCATTTACATCCTCGGGCATGTTCGGTAAATTCCGGTATGTCTCGAAATGTGTATGAAATTTGTATATGTATTACCGTTTATTTTGACTAATGCAACATGAATGACCTGCCAGCGGGAATAATTGACTGATGAGTGGTCGATTAGCCGATACATTGATAGTATCTGATATATGATGACACATTCTACACTACAATAAGGAGGCATGTCGGAATTACTCAAATGAATACTGAAATTAACCTTTTTGGAAAATTGGAAAATACTTGGCCGACTTTTTCAGATAATCAGGGTATCCTCAATAACAGAAAGTAAAAATAAAATAAGTAGAAATAACTGTAAGTTTTCATAGCCATTGAAATTTTTTGGGCAATTCCCTGAGAAAGCCCCCTATGCATGATACCTACTTGCTATTTAGGCCCACTAGAATGACTCGTAAGTCATCCTGTAGGACACGGTGCAAAATGAAGTCATGATTAGGAAATTTAAATTGACAAGGTCGACATCGTGATTGCTCGTAAGATCCCCCTTAAGACATGATATTGCATTTCCCTATAAAAACTCCCCATATAATAGGCTCGTGATATTGAACCACTGGTGTTATTATTATCATAGTGTATATAAACACAGGGCGAATATCATGAAATATAGGCCTATTATTACTTATATAAACAAGGGGTGAAGTTTTTTTGAATCATTATTACCAACATTGGGAGATGAGTCAAAAATGAGAGATATTGTTCGGAGGCGAGGCCGGAAGGGCTAAATACCCTTGTGGACTGGTGCTGCCAGCGGTTAACGGATCTTAAGACGGCCTTGGAATGCATTAAGAGGGCTTAATGTTCACTTCAATATTGATCTTTCATAGGCCTGAGGGGAGAGAGGGGGGCATGACCCAATGGCGCTACCCTACTTATATGTCACAACATGTGTAATAAGAATATATTATATTTATACACAACAATATTTTTTTTATACCAAATACTCTGCTAAAACATCCTGTTTCCAAAAATAAAACCCACTATCATTAGTTCAAAACCTGGCAGAAAAATCCCATCAAATTTACCTTCTTGCTATTTTTAGAAACAAGGTGTAGTCATGTGATGATTGTTTGTAAACAAATATCACGTGACATATCAAAGGTGACCTATACGGTTTATATAACGTATTTTTATAAGAATAGTATAGTATATTAGTGTATGATTTCTTTCTTATGTAAGAAGAAAAGAAGCTTTATATAACAATGACAGTACACTACTAGCTACCACGACCTTTCTATTTCCCCCACTGTACAATGCACGGCGATGCCTGACTTCATTTGCGTAATCGGGAGCATAAATAGTGTACGACATGAAATTCCATTTCTTATCTATTTCTTATGTAAGAGGAAAAGAAGCATTATATAACAATGGCTGTCTGCCCTCATTGTACACTGCACGGCGATGGGTGGTTTCATCAGTGCAATCAAGAGAAAAAAATGAAAGATATAAAACTTCTTTTCATTTCTTTTTACTTCTCAAATAAAGAGAAACGAGCAGCAGTACATTAGAACCTTAAATTGCCTTTCATTTCATTTCATATCCACATACAAGTAATATTGTTATATATAAATGACATGGCCATGCAAATTTACCTGATTGTACACTGTGAGTAGTACAGTAGCACCTAAAACACCATTTGACTTCACTTCATACAAGTAATATTGTTGTATAAAAATGACAGATAGATTTATCAACAATTTTGAGTTTTAACATGTCTACAATAAGACTATTGTTTGAATTACCAGACGGGGTATATGTTAACTTTCAAACCGTCTCAAGAGCATTTTTATAAAATAATTAGAATTTTTTATGTCTCGGGTATATCACTTTTAATTTATCAAGGGCACCGTTCTATTGTATTCCACCATCATCAATTATTAGTATACCTCCAATACGTATTCCCAAGAAAAAGCATGTACAGTAGTCAGAAAGAAGGAACGCAAATGGCATTTTATTCTATGTTTAATAAGCAAAACAATGGGCTTTTAATCAAAACAGCGTTTCTATATTTTACAATTTCGCCATAGTATACATGTTAACACCGCAACTGTTAACAAGGTTTCTAAGATACAATGAATTTGTATATCTCACGTTCATCCAATCAAATCGCTGCATTCTGTGACAATCAACACTTAATCATTGCTTAGCGCCATTTACCTTTTTTTCATTTGACATTTTCTAAACTACCATTGCCATTATCAGGTGATGTTTTAATATACAATGCTTGACCAACTTACAGTACTACAGTCATAGTCAGGTGAGACGCATCAGACCTGGCTGATACAATTAGTCGATGGGTATCTTCGTGGAAATAATGATATATTGAATAAACAATATTGGCTAGGTCATTTTCAAAAAGGTATACCAAAGTCGACAGTCCAATGCACCTAATTGGACTCTCTGTGTTCAGTCGGCACAAACAGCTTATAATATGTGGACCGTCGGAAGGGGTTGCCAAGTTTACAAATTTAGTCACAGACCACACCTGCCTTGCTATAGTGGCCTCGTACCATACCGATCACCAGTTGCGTTTGGTTACGAATGAATAGCGGTCATACGTTTCGCACGCAACTGGTACTCATGTCATTATTCACAACAGGGTAATCACTATGGTATGAAGACATCTTTAAGTCACTTGCAGCAGAAATATGACTTTGTGCTCAAATTCTGTACAATTTTTGGACTTTACGTTAATAAGTTGAAGAACGTTTCAACAATTTACATTATTATTTCATGAGTTAAAAACAACGTCATGTGATCAGTCATTTGACTGGTAATTTCTAGAACACGGTACAGTCAGGTGGAAATTTCGACTCATTGTTTGAAATTTACCGTCGTAGAAAGAATATTGGAACTGTGCCTAGAGAATCTATATATAGAAGATTAATCATCAGACGTCTGATAATAACATGGTACACCTTCACCAGGATAGATTTCATCATAATGTTGTTTTTAATACACGTATTTTTGATAGAAGGCTAATACATGTAGTATTATTTCCTTTTGCTCTTGATTGAGCCAAACGTCGAACGGAAAAACCATACAGTGTGCAAGATCTTCCGAACGACTGAGAGCTTTCTCCAGGTTACCAATACATTACATGGCCATGCGATGTACAATGTACAAATTTGAGAGAATCAAGACATTGCTCCCCCTCCCCCTCCCCCCCCCCCCAACTCTCCTTTAAACCTGATTTTCATGCGATCTATAAAGGATGGTTCATGTAGACGAAATCTGGCTATCGTGATTTGGATCAGATTTTCCTCTGTCAGTTCACTGGTTGCTATCAGTCGTAGAAAATCCGACTGCTCTCAGACTGTTGCAAGGTCGATCTAAACCATCTAGCATCCCCCCTCCCTTCCTTCAAAGGGGGCTATATTAGACATATAGTATACTTGATATCTCACGATGTTATTTCTCGTATTAGAGGTGAAAGTGTCGAGTCATAGTGGAAATATTTCTGATATTTACCGTTACATTAATCCACCTTTATTTACTTTACTATAAATACTTGATAATACTCGAGTCTTATCACTGTTACTATTTATAGTTTGAATATTTGAACTATTTATAGATCGAGGTACTTCAAGTTCGATTTATTTTGGTATTTATTTTTCTAAGAGCTTTGTGGTTTGACATGGGAAAGAATACTCACTAACCCCTAAGAGGGTTTTTATCTCTGAGTTTATAGAAAACAGTTTTAGTTTCATTTTTAGAATAACTTTATGCATCTTCAAATTGGCGAGCAAGGAACCCTTTCCTTGACTGCAATAGTTACCTTGCTTGTTTCATGAGAGTATATAAATGAAGCGATTTGATTGGATTGTACGCTACAGCCAATCAGAGTCCTCGACAGAAAGTCTGTGAACATAAAGCATTAATATTAAGTCTTTCTGTCGATGGCTCTGATTAGCTGTATTTGCTGGCGAACAATCCAATCAAATTGCTGCATTCCGTGATACGAGAATAGTTGCTTTTGCAGTCAAGATATAGGTTTGTAGGCCCAATAGCTTGACATTGTGAAGTTGATCTATATGGAGCAACAACCACACGGAAATTTGCTTCCAGAAAATCTTGAGACTGTTAATATACATGTACAGGCAAATTGACAACTCTTTCGGACACTATAAGTTAAAACAATACATTGGTTGATTGACTGTTAGGAAATCTATGGCAATGGGAATCAGTGAAATAAGATCTATCATTGTATCGACTTCTGGTCAATCGTCACGTAATGGACAACAGTTGCGTCAATTATGACGTAATAATCTATCCGGCATCTGTCATATTTAATGAATGATAATGGCGATATGATTAGCAGGCGATACAGTAATTGGTGTATTTGTTTGTGAAATAATTTGTGTGAACAATTAATGATAATTTGGTGTCGGGGTTACCGATTTTATACTCTAGATTGAGACCTTTCTGGAGGATGTTAATAAGGGTTTTTTTCATCTTTCATTCTGATAATATTGACCTCATGTAAAAATAACAATGTAGCATTGTGGATAATAAAGAGCTCTGCATGTCTTAAATAAGCAGAAAATAAATGTTGAGATGTTCTTTTGACTTTGTAGAAGTATTTAGGACCTTTTCAAACGGAATAGACCAGATTATGTCACCGTGCATTTAAACCATTCAAGTTAAAATTCTTCGATAGTGACTTGAGGTTAAAATTATCATTTTGAATCCCCTCAAAAAGAAAATGTGCCATTCTGGAGACCTGCAGTGAATGCACCTCGTCCTATTGTCAAACTTTTGACGTCTTTTGCGGGTAAAACATAAAATACGTCTGCTCCACCAGACTAATAGGCTATGACCATATTTGGAATTGTTATGAACATGGATTTATTTTAATACCAATGTCACGGAATGTCGGTCCTTCAGCGTATGCTAAAATCAAATGAAAAGAAAAAATATACCCCACGGCTGTGTGTGACGGCACAAATAAGACGATTGTTGCTATTTCCAGTAGCATGGCCTCTGGCTACACTAAAAATAGACGAATATTCATTCATAAAACGAAATAACATAAATAAACAGATATATAATGAACTGTTTACATTCTTTCGTTTTATAATATTATTTATAAAGTCAAATTAAGCTTATATTGTTTATTGTTGTGTTAAATAGTTTTTATCGTTTATCATTCATTCATATCAAAGCAAAACACGAATGAAATTATTTTGGTAAATTCCAGGTTTTGACCCCGGATCTGTTTTTGTTTTAATTTATATTAAATAATGTTCATGATATTATCACCTCCACCGAATTCTTTAGTTGTTTACTTCTTGCTGATTTCAGTTGACATCTCTGACACGATAATCAAAACGCAGATGGATGACCGGGACTTAAACCAAATGTTCGGGTCTGTGGATGAGTGAATGGATATCCCAACAGAACAACCGCGCTTACCGAACAAATTGGTCCATTTTAGTGCTATATTATACTTTCGGTTGCTGCTATCCTGACAGCTGTTCTTCCAATAACGTCCTTAATATTAGTGTGGGATGTTTTAGAAGGAACTCCCTTATAGAAGCACTGGCCAGGGCCATAAGAAGAGAACATGCATCTTTTACATCAATTATAAATTTGAGTAAAAAGATTAAAATGAAAGTGTACTATAGTGTTTTTTGCTGCATGCAAAGAGAAACTTCAATAATGTACATGAAATTAAAATCTAGAAACGTGCTTCTGTAATTATAATCAGAATCCTGCAGTTTGACTTTGTAATTTCACAACATTGAGAGTTTCCATCGAAATTTTACCAATAAGATTCTGAACTCTATTCAGCCCATAGTTAGCTGAGATAACTTAATGACCTTGTAAGGTACGTCTGTAGTCGCAGGCGTCAGGCTGGAAATGGAAGTGTTACATACGAGTAAACGTCCTGATACACACCAATAGGACTCTTTGCATTCAGAAAATCAGAAAGTGTCTCTGATATACATAAGATAAAATTGAATTTCTTTCTCACAATTGCTGCACTAGTATGCACCGATATGCAACTTCGACACGTGTATAGTTACGTGTTTCGAACGCACCACCGGAAACCAATTACCTCGAGTACAGTAAGTTGTTGTCTTTATGTAAAAACAGAAAAAGATCACGTGTTAATTGGCGGGGAATGGCCAATTACTTTATATTGCAACATCACGACTCTTTAAAAATTAGGTAATTGTAACACATAGTTAGCCAATTTTAAGTAGTTGCAATCACTCGGCAGTGTAATTAGCGAGGTGTGTGAATTGATTGTGAAATTATAATGGTAATAATTAATATCATGTAAAAGGGTATAGGCTCGTTCCTACACGTTCGCCCTTGGTCTGTTTACTCCATTGCCAGAATCCGTTCGCGTTCATATTTTAAATGCACACCAAGATGAAAGTGTGGTCCAAAGATCAGCTGGTAGAAGGTTCCTCATGAACCTAAGTTGTTATCCTTGTAAAATATAGCTGTTTCTTTCTCTCTTATCGTTCTGTTTCTTTTTCAATCAAAAGTAACCACATTATAGTGCTCTGTCATAAACGCTATTTAGTATGCAAAATGAGACGGGGTTAAAGACCTTTTAATGTTAATAAATTTACTGGGTCAATAAGCTCGGTAGCAGCTTGTGTTTTGACAGAAGTCGATCCTGAAATCTATTCACCGTAATGCCCCAGTCAATATTGTATTTCACTGTTATTGTTTGTATTCTCTTGTGGTCGTGGTGGGGGTGTACCGAACCGTGTTAACCTTTAAAGTCCCCCTGTTACAATTCAGCCTTTTTCTCAGTCACGTGCGAGCCTGGAGCCTACGTGGACCACCCCAGTAACGTTTTTTCGTTCCCGAGGAAATGCCATAAACCTATGGTGGAACTTCAGAGCATTACTAGCGGCTGTTTTAACACACGAGGGAGCCGAAAAGCCTTTTCAAAAACAGATCCATAAGCATTAAACCTCGGTTTGGTTTCTTGCTCAATTAGCAAATTTCTTTGTGTATTGCCTATTCATCTCATTTCATATATTGTTTACTACAGACATTTCAGGCTGCTATTTGCACCATACTGATATATTTAAATAGTACGGTGCACATACAAAGAACGTCACCCACGTGCAGTGGCGGCACCAGCCTCTCGAGACTGGGGGTACACAGAGGGGGCAGACTAACACAATTAGGGACAAAAGTTGTATTCGCGACTACCCATTTGCATTCGCCACTGTTTAAATTGTCTTTGTTTTCTAGTACATATGTTCTCCCCTCTACCTATACAGGTACATGTACACCACATTATAATTCTCATATTTTTTCATTATTTGTTTAGAAAATGAATTACGACTTTATTTTCATTTCAGACACAACACTTGATTGTTTCGTTCTTTAGCGTGTCAAATATGATTAAGATACGTTGATAAAAATACATATATCTTAAAATTATCGATAGATTACGGTCGATTGCTGTCACTTTGAGTGCATTTAGGTGTTGTAGCAATTTTAACATTATTTTGGCGATGGTATAGATAAAGACTGTATTCGGTGCTCGAAGGTTACAATTAACGTGTGTCAAATGGAACTACAGGATATGTGCTGTTAGTGTATGTAGGCTATTAGATGGACTGACTTTGATACCATTTTGATCAAAAAAAAATTGTTTGCATTTTTTGTTCAGATATGCAAATACGCGACGTTCTGAATCGTTTCCACAGAATGCCCGAACCATTACCTCGTGTATTCCCGTCTTCAATGTTTAATTGTATCCATAATATCACCGCATACCACTTTAATTCATTTTTTCTTAATCCCTAACTGTGTCGATATCGTCGTCCATTCGAACTTAAAGTAGAACGTTTAGCTCCGTTTCATTTCCAGCTCACCTGTCTCACCTGTACTTTCACATTATCTTCAGTTTCACTAGACTAATTAAACCGATTCGAACATCGAACTATAGAACAATGGTCTTTTTACACAGTTTTGATTAATTAGTACGCAGTTCTGTTTTATCTAAATAAAGTCTTGCTTAAGGCGTAGTAATCTGTTTTCAAGTCTTTCTCCTGTTTTTGTCTGGTACTATTTTTAGACTAATTGCTGCTAATTTTAGTTCGGGTTGGTCGGCGTGTTTAAGTTTTCTAGAAGGTGGAATTGCGACATTTAGAACTGTTTCTCGAGGAATCAGGTTACATCCCGCGGTGTTTGTCAATCAATAAATACAATACAAGCAATCAGTTGATATACTCCCTCGACTTCACAAGCTACAAGACAATTATCTGACACGTATAGCATGTGGGATGTTTTCTAACTTTATCTAACACTATAGGTTTTGTTCTAACCTTCCCCCTGTGTAATATTGAACGACAATGGCGTGGGTGTGGCGTCAGACAGGTTATACTTATTCTTTTGGACACCTGATACTAATTTTCATTGCGATCATTATGATTGATATACTTCCTCGTGTGAAAAATTCATTAACTGCTACTATTATAATGACAATATGTTTGATAGTTTGGGTTTTTTTTGCAGTACGAATTGTTATTAAAGTACTTTTTTTTATAATATAGGCGAGGTAAATTGTCCGACGTGGAATCAAATCAGATTTAAATTTCGTGGGGGTCACACCATGTCATTGAACCCCCAGAAAGTCAAATCAATAAAAAAAAATAATCAGGAAGTATTGGCTTTATGAGAAAATAAAAAGTTAATGGATGTAAAAGCAGAATTATAATGACAATAAACTGATGAAATATTGTATTTTTCACAAATTAACAGTTTTGTTCTATTAAAAATGGGAAAAATCTGACGTAAAACCAGGTACATAGATAATATAGACCTGTTACCTATATGACGTCACAGATATTGATTGTATTGGTTAAATTTACCAGGTGTTGAAATTTAAGTCTCTATTTTCATCTGGAAGTCATTCATAGTTCTATTTATATATTTATTTGTGTAAATAATCTAATATAATATTCCATATGTCACAAACAAAGTTTATAAGCGACACTGCCTATCAAGAAGAATTCTCACTGTTAAGAGTTTGGGAGCGGAATGCCTATCAAGAGAAACTGTCTGTCCCGGTTATAGCTGTGGAGCGACATTGTCCTTCACGAGGCACTCATTGTTCTTGTAACAAGTTTTGTAGTTGGAGGAATTTTGTATATAATTTCATTAGACCACAAGCAAACGGTCTACCATGAAAGTTGCACTAACGGTCTGCAACATATCACTGTATTCAAAGACAGCCATTATTTACTGGTACTATTCCAGATTGTCACTTGATCACGTGATTCTTGTAGTACAACCATCAGAGCCACCACATCTATGGCGGTAACTATATAGGGTAGTGAAGTATTTCAATACATCAAGAATAACAGGAAAGGATGCTGAATTAAAATTGGAAACGTCCGTGTACTGTGCATTTCCGGTTGAGCATCAAATGAGGCAATTCGTACCAACCATATCCATCGGGACATGGGAGCCGAATGTTTTTACGTCCTACGTTTCTACACCTGATTGGGTTAATGATGAAGATGTAAAGCAGACATCATGCAGTGTGTAATGAAGGACACTTATTCAGGTCAGTGTCATCAGCATATAGCTTTATAGAACAACAATCACTGGTTAAAGTTTTATGCAAGGTTTCGACGTGTTTCCCCCGTTATCAGCCTTTTCTTTTCAATTGACAATTGTCGAGTGATCATTAAAGTGCACAAGACAAGAAAACCAAAAGTCAAGATGGCACACAATTAGAGCTGGAAGCAGACGAGAAGTTATCAAGAGATAATTGATATTTCAAATCAAGGGTGAACGTCCTCGTCTTGTCAGCAAACAGGTCCTAATTATATGCTCCAGACGTGAAGTCATTAACAAGTCTAGAGACGGTGGTTTCGATTAAAAGAAACGAGAATTCCAAGAATGAAGAAATTTAACTTGGCCGAGATTTTAAGATCATATCACTGTGGTTGTGAAGTCGTGTATATCAACACGTTTTCAATGAGAAAGACCAGTGCGACAATTTTCTTGTACATGTACATGTAAGTAGCTCTCAGTCTCAGGGTATTGGAAACAACATGTCAGCGGTGGAGTAGTAAGCACAGGCATTGGAAAGATCTTCTGCCCAATCGCTCCGATACACTATTGACTGTAAGCATTTTGTTTGTACACTCTGTTCATTGCTTAGGAAATCTATCTATCTAATATTTCTGATACTGAATGATCGCGGGGGCGTATATTGTTATCAAGGGGTGACTTACTAGGCCTTCAAGCGGTGCTTATTTTCTATTCTGGTAGCAGAGTTAGAGCTAGGTATAGTACAAGATACAACTATTAAGTATATCTGTCCGTAAGCGGAAAAATTGCCCGACATTTGGAAATCAATAAAATGAACAACAACACTACATATCCTCATTTACCCGATATCTTATAGACACGTAGGATGTCTCAGCTAAATTCGGTCTGTTAACAAGAACCTTAAGGATATGAATTCTCGGTGAAATGAGTCTGATATGATCGGTCTTGTCTGAGAGCACCGTAATGAGAAGCCACAAGGGTTGAGTACTTATTTTTGGTCATCTTACACAGCTGTTAACAACAAAATAACGACCTAAAATACGCAGTATACACCGAGCTTCATCTCCATATGCGATATAATTAAAGAGCAATATCATTAGCTTGATAAGGACAAGAGTAACATCGTCGAAACGTTGAATTGTTTAATATAACAGTAAGTGTTATCCATAAATGTGTTATTTTCTGAGAGACAAACACCAACTTTTACTAGCGTGGAAGCAGCCTGGATTTGTAAAATCCACTTTAGCAAGAGGCGAAGTATGTTTTTGACATCTAAGATTATCTTATTGATGGACTTGACCCTAGGGCTTCCGGGGTTTTAATCTAGACAAAAATAATAACCAAAACGATCTAAAGAATCCACAAAGACTGCAAACTAAGTTCAATATGGCCAACTACAATAGTCAAAATGGTCTGAAGGCCTTTACGACCGTCATAAATAATCTCCATAAAAAAATAATAATTACAAGCAGCAAGACTGCCAACTAAGCAGTCCAATAAGACCACTACAGTCGGTATAAAATAGCCAATAATACAAATGTAAATCTATATAAATAATAACAGTATTGATCAGAGAAGAATGTTATTATTTTTACTGTGAAGAACAATAATAAATACCCTAGTCTAGCGGTCAGTCTGTTGGTTTGTTTAACTTCGGCCTCTGACCTTATATTGTGTATTATAGTCCGAAATACTCCGTGTTTTCATTCTACTGTCTGGAGAGGGGTTACTCAAACAATCGAGGACTAACGCTAACTTAAGTCGAAATACGTTTAAATCTGTAATTACTAATCTGGATCGGAAGGGCGAATATCAATAAAAACGTCAGCAACTGTCAAGATATGTTGAATGCAAACAGCCTATATTGCCTTGGTTTCTTTTCCCACTGTAGCGACTAGACGCTTTTCCATGCTAAACCCTCTGAGCTTTCTCAGATAAGAAGTTGACTAAATACGTATATAATTGAAGATCTGAAAGCCTATCGTAGTTAGAATGGCTCCGATTATTAGAGTCTACTGATCCAGAGGCATAGTAATTGTCGGAATATTTCTGTTTATTTGAGTTTAGAGACGAGTTGTACCCTTGATGTTGAAGCAAACAAACGGAATGTTGCCAAGTTAAAGAAATAATAAACAGTTGAAAGCTAAGTATGACGAGGGTTGTACGGTGCAGTCTAGTCTTCCGTTCATCAGCACTCCATAATACACCACCACTGGCGTAACAGACGGTGCCTAGCAAGCAACACCTACTACCTATAGAGTTTTTACTTCTGGCTGGTTCTGTTTTGGTAGTTAGATGAAAGTGATGGTAAAAACAATATATAATTGGGGATATGGTTTGACAGTACAGTAGTCTAGCCTTCGGTGCATCAGTACTCGACAATATTTCAATGCAGTTTCCGAGGCGAAGCAGACGTTGCTTGGTAAACCGTACCAAAGGCGCGCAATGTTTTACCTCCGGTTTGTTCAGATGGGTAATTAAGACCAAAACATCAATCCAAAACAATGACATTTTAGGGAGATGGTAGATCTTTTGTCAAATAGAACTTGGCACATCTATACCTTACGCAATACTTTTAAAGTGTCTTTATTCAGTTGTCAGACAGATCCATCAAATTTCAGCTCCAGATTTGTTGGATCCATTATTCCTATTAAAGCTGTTTTATTTGTGTACCTTAGAACAGTAGTATATTTGGCCTTGAGACAAAACCCACGAGGTTACTTGTCAGAAACATCTGAAGATAACTGAATCTGAATTGTTGTTTGCTACTATGATTGGTCTAAAATGCTCCAATCAGATTTCTCCATATTATTCAAATCTGAGTGACATAATCATAATTGCATCTGACATGGTTACAGTCCAAAGAATAGAATACAACAGTAAAAAAAAACACGTTTTAGAAAGATAACAATATTAGGTCCTAAGTGTAACCGCTAAGCAATAATCTTTTATGTATAATTCATAACCATTCTTAACTTTCGTTCGAATGTTAAAATGTGGAAAGATGAATTGGTTTTAGAACGGTCAGTTGAAACCAACAGAAATCGTCTGTCAGAGATGTTTATTGGTGGGGTTGCTAGTGTACTGCATTCTTAGATTGAAATGTTGGAAAGCATAGCACATTGTATCATTGTATCATTGCTCCATGAGCCCAATCATATGCAGAATAATTGGACATAAAACGTGTTGCATAAAAGTAACTGAAGGTCAGTTGCCTCGGAAATGAGCATTGGTTATAGTGGAGGTCAGCCATTGTTTTAGCAAAACCTTTCTTCATTGCACACTGCATGGGGCATCAGGTGCAGAAAACTAGAGTATAAAACTCCAGTGGAATTCAGGAAACTTCAGATCAATTACCTCGGAAATGAGCATTGATTAGAAAATATAAAAGTAATAGAAAACACTAATAGAAAACGAAGGCCATGCCGGGGGTAACGACCTTACATGACAATATGTCCATTACTGAGCTGTTTATCTTATTATATATATATACATACTACACATATATACAATATCAATAATAACATGGCGTGGTCATATTCTTTCATTGTCAGTATTGATCTTATATAAAATAACATGTTTGTAATGACCAGGGACGTGAGACGAGGGTTATCGGAATTTCCCTTCTCAACACCCCTGCATGGGACGGTTCTAGGGACTCTTAGCAACCAGGGCGTGGGACAATTCAATATGTTGGAGCGCCCCTCCAAACTCCGCTGCGTGGGATGGTTGTAGGGGGTCGGAGCCCATCCCAAAATCAGAACGTGGAACGTTTTTGGGTGTTTGAAGAGCAATCCAATATATACATAACTAAATGAAAAGGTGACCCATCTTTTAAAATAGTTTAAATTTCATAACTTCTCACCATAACATTTAGTTTAACTTTGCTTTTAGCCCGATACAATACATATACTTCAAAATATATCAAGTATATCGGGCAATATTCTCACTTTAATTCAATGATATACCAAACAGCATGTGTAACAGTGGGTAAGCTATTAGTATATATATATTCCTCCCACCCCCACAGTGTATGTGTCTGATATAAAACTTGTCTTACCACTTTCTAAACTATTAATAAATTTCAAAATTATACCAGGTCGACAACTTTTCTTAATCTTACCACCCCCTCGATCTTACTGTTTGACCCCGTATTGAATGCTCGACGGCAGAGAGTATACAGTAGGACTATGTATATCTATACTACTCTACAACATAGGGATAACCATTGCGTAAAACTTTCGTAGGCTTGCATAACTGCAATCAACGAACGCCAAAAGATAATTTGATACTACGAAAACGCGGCATTGTCCCAGTGTTTTTTCATATCCTATACTCTTTAAAGAGACCGTTTTGGATTAATTTTGTTCAAACCTCTTGGTAGAGATCTTTTGGAACCTTACCTACCTATTAACAGCTATGTCGACTTGAAAAGCGAGAAAAGGGGACTTATACAAGACTTTCACAAACCGCCCGAAAGTTATAACCCACGACCATCATTTGTTCGACGTAACCAAGCAAATCTATTATTGCCAATAATATGATTATCGTTATCAACATTATGTCGATCAAAGCCATTACCAATACTGTTAATTTTTGAATTAATACAGCCACAGTATTTACCTTCTCCTCCACACATCGCTTAAAATAATACCAGTCAATTCATAAACCATGCAAAAATAAACCAGTTAATTTGTAACGTAATTGACGAGAACAAAGGCGATTCGTACCTAATTGAAGGTGATTGAGAAAGTTCGTGACTATTTCTAGGATTAAGTCTATATTTGTATTCAATATTTTTATATCCTGGGTGCTGGTGGACTTTTATTACAAGCTTATCTAGTCAGAGAACTTTAATGGCCGTCTGTTACAGATGTACGTGTCGTCAACAAGACAGTGCCTTCCTACTGATACGTGGACACTTGATGTCGATCTTCGATTAAGTATTCGTCAGTCGAATTCTCTTTCGGGTAGAAAGAAAAAAAAACGTCATTAGAACGCGACTATGTTAGGAAACTTGTTAGATTACAATGGCGTCCCCGATACACATAATTTTTTTGTAAAAACTCCTTACAATCCCTTATAGAAAAAGAGTAGGCAGATGCTGTGGTCCTGGAAGAACAGTTGGACGTAAACCTCCTTTCATTTCCTTACAATCTTGTAACAGCTTGTTTTGTTTCCTATAAAAATAAAAGACGCTGTTTGTTTTCAGGGCACGATTACTCGCCTTCTGAAACTCTGTAATTAATGCCAACAGTATATAATGTCATCGGTTTTTATCACCACAACGGATTGAAAGACACTTAACTACTTCATGACATTTCTAAATATCACTTCTACCCGCCTACGATTATATCACATAATTCAATTGTTCTACTATGAATGTAGACGATGTAGGAGGAATTAAATTATATTAGTAAAGGTCAGCGAGATAATTGCTTCTCGATGGAGTATAATTTGTCCTAAAAGTTGAATGGTAATGAACGGGGGTGAATTTAGTCTTTCTAACAGATTGTGAAGTTCCCCAACCGTCTCTGAGACCACGACCATAGGTATCATCTGAGGCTTTCCTCTTGAAGGTGATCTTACAATATTATCTACTTCTTGCATTTGTTATGACCAATCCTTTCAATTCTCGGAAGATTTCAGAGTCCCCCCACCCTTCCTTTCTCTCGCCTAATGATATTGTGGGCTATCAACTCGATATTTTGGATCTGAATAGCCTGCAGAATAGGCTGGGTACTTCTGAAGTTTTATGTGACTCATACCATCCTATCCTGGTTAACTCGCTGACAGACTGTGCTTGTACAATGGCTGTTCTTAGTGGTTAGAATGGGACTAGAGTTGTCTGGCAGAAAGGCAAGCATGGCAGGGCAATATATTCGATCATGGTTGTAGTTATTTACACCCCTTCCCCTATTTTCACCATGAACTTTGAGCTCCCCCGTTTATTGCCTTCACCCAGGTTAGGTCTAAAGAACTCGACAATTTGGCAAATCTAACACACGACCTTGGAATGTAAATGCCGATTACGACATCCACAAACAATAACAAATTAACTGATTAACATTCCACTGGAGTAATAGTCGGTACAATAAAATACCATTTAGATATTACTCAGTAGAATTAGATAGTCATCTTGCTATTCTACCTTTGATAAAACACTGACGACCCCATAAAGTGGGCAACGAGAGAAATTTTTCCTGAGCACTCTTCTTGGATTCTTCTTCCAACTGCATAATCATCGTGGACGTGCACCGCCGCTTATTGTCTTCACCGAACGACTAGTCACTGTTTTTATGTCAGTCCTTTCAACATGAATCACCAACAGGGGAAACCGAGATGCAAAACTCTGAAGATACTATTTGCGACTTAAACCAAGCTAAAGCCATGATCAAAGATTCACTTACTATATACATATATAACTATATTGCTTACTATATTGTTTAACCACTATCGACAGTGATTATGGTTGTATGTATCGTATGGGTGGGTGTCCATTCTTTCTCTTTTCGAAACACCTGATGGTACTTCTCTCTGGAGGAGTCCACTACCATACAACTTTAACTCTTGATTTTGCCATTTTTGGACGCGATTTTGATTAACACAATTTGTATTAATTTTGATAACTGTTGATGCTATTGGGTCAAATTCACAGAACACGAATCAAAGAACAAGCTCGTTAGATCATTAATCCGCAAATGTAGTAACTTGCAGAAAAAACACGCAACGAAAAATTCAGATTTGTATTTAATCAGATTGAATTTAGTGTAATAGAATAAATATTACGAAATATCACGACCTCAGAAGTCAATGACTCCAAAGCACAATACAACACAATAGTAACTTGTTAATGGCATAGTGGAAAAATATAGAACATCAGATAACCAGTCTTGTACTAAAGTTCTCGCTATTTTAAATACTGAAATCTTAATTGATATCATAATTAAATAGTTCATTAAAAATTAAAGATAAAGACGGAAAATTTCCGAAACGAAGTTAATTCAGTTCACACAAACCTCTTCAATGGTTGGGTTTAGTGCATAGAAAGCATCTGATAAGGAAAAATGAAAAATAATACGAAGCGAAATATTATACGCCGATTTTAATTCACCGGCTGTGATAACAGACTCAGTACTATCTGATAAGGTACAGACTATCGTATAAAAATTGGCACAGACATTTCCGAAACGAATTTAATTCGAATTTTGATGACATATTAATGGAAGAAATGTTTGAAAGCAAAGATTTCACATCACTACTACAAAACCAAACTGTTTTATTTTGTAGTAAAAATTTTCATTGGCATGCAACAAGGCGGTTATTGCGTTTTTAACAGAACCAAGACTGGTACGACATTGACCTCTCTCCTTGTCACTTCTTATCTTTTACACCTGTCGCCTGTCGATCAGCGTGCTTCAATTACTGTAATAGTCATGTGGTGGCCGAAATCGAAGCCGCCTGACAAAATTAATGAAACATGCCACGACATCTGACTTTCAAATTGATCAAAGACGAAATATGACATTTTTAGATGGTGATAAGAACGTAGTCCCAAAAAGCAATGGCCTAGGTATAGACTCGTGTTAAAATAACGTAATAACGTTGATGTTGTAAAACTGCATGTAATAATAAATAATGTTTGAAAACTGGATAGTATTTTTGATCTAGAATCTGACATAGTTCAGGGTTGCGGAATAGTTACGAAGCTTGGATTTGGGTCGCCGAGACAAACGGGTGAAGACCAAGGATCTATTTGATTAATAGAAAAGCCCCTACAATATAATTTAGGTTTATGGATAAAAATATCATATTAGCGTTAGAAGGACAAAACTCTATTTCATTTCATTAGACGTAAAGGGTAGAAAAGACAACAACATAAATATTTATTTCATTAGACGAGTTAAAAGATGTGAAAGTAAAACTCTATTTCATTTCATATGACGAATAAGGTAAAAAAGACACCGTAACTTGAAGTCGTTATGTTATATTCCGTGAGATTAATATCACGCCTAATCCTCGTGGTTGTACAGTGCTGAATTAATGAAATGCTAGAATATAATATAAAACGTGACTGAAGCAGTAAACTATAATTAGAATTCTATCATATCCTGATGATGGGATCACAGCTAGATGGAACCACATCAAACATGAGGTCAAGGCTGGATCCAAAGGTCAAGGCCGGAAACATATGGTGCACTAATACGATAATAATAGTATATCACAGCTTTGACCTTGGCGACAATGCAACGAAAATAGAGAGATTAGACTGCAAGGTAATCTTGTCTCTCAGCTGGTCCCCACCTACATGCAGAATCGCCTTGTTATATATGCAGAAAGATGTTCGGGGTAGAGTTTGGGAGGGGGTGGGGTAAGTAAGAATACGAGGGTTGAGTTTTAAGTATGAAAGATTCATACCAGACGGTTTTCATTTTTTTTCTCTGTAAAGTCCCGTATACACACTTTTGACAGAAATGGCGCAAGGTTTAATTAGAATGTAGTCATATTGGACTACTTTTCGACAAAAATAAATCAAGTCTTGTCTATCAGCTATCCCTTACAGGTGATATATATGCGGATAGAGGGGGGATCAAGACAACCAAAGATATGTATTCCATTAATATACACAGTTTACTCATGGAATAACACACACGTTCGTAGTTCACAACCATTTTGAATGTCTTCCTCGATTTTATAAGTCGAAATTCAATAAAGGTCATAATATCATAACTATATAACTAAGCCTGCAAATCACATTTAAGGTTTACAAATGGCTTCAAATATGATTTGAAGGCTTAGTTGAAATATTGTAGCCCTTTTAAAAACTCGACTTATTAAGTCAATTTAGAGATTCAAAATGTCTGTAAACTACGTGCGTGTGTGTTATTTCGATGTAAGGAACATACGTAGTTTCGCATGCATCTTACTGTCGAAATTTAATCATTCTTAGCCATGTGTATTCATAATAATCCGTGTTTTGAAAATTGCATTGACGAGTCAGCCATGTTGTAGAACAGTTAACCAGAAGGTATCCCTATTCATTATAATAGACCTTATCAACAAGACGTATTTTCGGGTACCCTAATTCCATGGCAGTTGATATATTCTTAGCTAACAGTGTTAAAGGGTGCCAGTAGGCCTACATGAATGAAAGTGTCCCTACACGATATTCAGTATTATAGACTACATCAACAAGACGTATTTTCGGGTACCTTAAAGTCCTCATTAGCTCAATCAGGTGGAGAAACTGGGACACATCATGTCATTCTTGTACCATTTTGAATAAACTCTATAACATCTGTTGTTAGTTTAGTCCACTTACGACACTATATATAGATAAATAGCCCATCAATATTGAAAATAAACGACTGTATATATATTACAATATCTATATTCACTAGTTATAATTAAAGATCTAAAGAATATTTTAATATATCGAAATGTGTTCTACAGCTATTGGAGCAACTCACCCTGGGATGTAACTACACTACACTACAATGTAAACATTTGTCAAAATATAAAAATCAATGCATTGACAATTCTCACGTTTCCAATAGACCAATAGATGCATAAAATACATCATAGGATTTTAAAGCTACAAACATAAAGTCCAAAAGGGGCTGAGCTTGTTGCTCTGTAGGAGGATTTGTCTGGATTATCCATTTGTTCCAGAGTAGCGGCATAAGCATATATATCCGATTGAGGTCTGAATGTGTACAGTCTGTAACGCACACGGGGCCTCTAGTTATTGTACCATAATGATAACTAGATCCTTCTCCATATTGAGCCCTTGAATACCATATCTGTCCGATTTTCTGAATCTTGAAATATTGAGCACTATTTTAACAGTGGTATTTCTATATCATTCTACAATTGATGTATTTAGTACTATTTTAACAGTGGTATTTCTATATCACTCTACAATTGATGTATTTAGTACTATTTTAACAGTGGTATTTCTATATCACTCTTCTATTGATGTATTGAGTACTATTTTAACAGTGGTATTTCTATATCACTCTATAATTGATGTATTGAGTACTATTTTAACAGTGGTATTTCTATATCACTCTTTAATTGATGTATTGAGTACTATTTTAACAGTGGTATTTCTATATCACTCTTTAATTGATGTATTGAGTACTATTTTAACAGTGGTATTTCTATATTGCTCTGTAATTGATGTATTGAGCACTATTTTAACAGTGGTATTTCTATATCACTCTATAATTGATGTATTGAGCACTATTTTAACAGTGGTATTTCTATATCACTCCTCAACTGATGTATTGAGTACTATTTTAACAGTGGTATTTCTATATCACTCTACAATTGATATATTGAGCACTATTTTAACAGTGGTATTTCTATATCACTCTACAATTGATGTATTGAGTACTATTTTAACAGTGGTATTTCTATATCACTCTACAATTGATGTATCGAGCACTATTTTAACAATGGTATTTCTATATCACTCTACAGTTGATGTATTGAGCACTATTTTAACAGTGGTATTTCTATATCACTCTACAATTGATGTATTGAGTACTATTTTAACAATGGTATTCCTATATCACTCTACAATTGATGTATCGAGCACTATTTTAACAGTGAAAATAATTGTTTTATATCATTTATTCAAATCTTTTGGACGTTAAGAACAAGTGAATGATAATTATCATCGATGATGTTTTTATTAGATACAGAACAATGAGCAATGTAAATACTGGTAACAGCTATATCTATAGAATACTGACCGCACAAATGGACCGAAACCCACAACTCTCTTTCTGTTTTTCTAACTTACAAGGGATTTCTAGCCTTGGGCGTTATCAATGCTTGCAGGCCCATAGAGACATGCTAGTTTCAACTATGGGGCCGACCTTGGACATTAACCTACACTCTTTCCGCTTTTCTAAATGTCAATGTCTAGATGTCAAACCTTGGGCATTATCAGGGGATCAACTAGGGACCCGGAAATTGGACCAAGCCCGTAGCGACAAGGGGCCCCAAAAATGGATTGCCCATCTGAAATATTTAACACCACACTCTATTGCGTCTCCTGTTATATTACTTGTCTTTCCGAACAATCAAGTCTGGCTACGGGCCTGCATTGGACATTAGCTTTTTCGGCTGTAGAGAGTTTCCTATCCCTGGTCATTGAAGATTCTCTCTACAGTTATGATTGACTAAATAAACTACTCTTTTACTTTTCCAACAGAAACGATCTTCAACAATTGTCCTATCGGCATTATTGGTGTTTACTCTATCTTGGTTCAGAGTATTAACCAAGGATTGTTAACAATGGGCATACTATATACTTGCTACATCTAAGCACCTAGTATTGGCAGTAACAGGCTTGTTTATTTGACTCTAATCTTTGATACAAGTATCGCTTTTAACAGAGATTATCCAGACTCATTGTTAATCTTGCTAATAGCCTTCTCTTTACCATTCCCACCTTTCTAAGGAACTTGAACAATGGTGCGTGATGGCTGCCTGCAGCAGTAAGAGACAGGTACTTCCAACTTTCGATGAATTCTACCAATAGGCAAAGATGCTTGCTACACAGTTAGGGACAGACATTAGCCTACTCCACTTCCAACCTACGAAGGAACTTAAAACAAGGGGCCAATAATGTATCATAGCTGTTTTTGTTACGGATAGGGACAGGGCAATGACACTAGCAGTAGAATGACTGACACAATCAGTATTAACCGTTATCTTGTCTCTAATATTCCATGTACGTTAATCACCAGACTGATGATCGTATGATACTGTCAGACGAATAGATGAAATGGAATTTTACATCTTTCTATCCATCTATTTGCTTGATGGGCTTTTGGAAACAAACATGCTGCAGTGTATTACTAGCAGAACTTTTACCAGTGCAACAGAATTACCTTCTCCCTTTCTATTTCTAAATACCGATGAATCTGCAACATCATTGGTATTGATGATGCTTACAAATAATTTTCAAAATGTTTCGTATATGAAATAATTAATCCTTTAGCGACATTTAGGGGTAGAGATCACATTAAATAACGGAACACAATTTTATGGTATACTACTCCTTAGTTTTATTGAACACGACGTTTCAACAATCTACATTGATATCTTCAGGTGATCATTACAATGTAGATTGTTGAAACGTAGTGTGTAATAAATCTAAGGAGTAGTATACCATAAAATTGTATTCCGTTATTTAATGAAATAATTGGCAATAGTCTATCACCACACATAAGCAACTAGATAATCGTCAGCAAGAATCTCATTATCTACGTCTAGGTAGGTAGGTAGATGACAAGTTAGCGTTCGCTTCCAGCGGATGCTGATATAGCAAACTAGGTAGTTGTTGGTAGTCGTAGTAGTTGGTAGTTGGATTGGTTCAAATTGGATGATTCTGTGTTCTTGGTTTGGTTGTTGATTCTTCGTTAGATCTGGTCGGGTCGAATGACATGGCGGTGAAACCCGGCCCTGGATGGTGTGGCGTGAGTTACTACCTCTGGTATAGACTAGTATCTATAGTGAATATATGATAGGTATAAAGTGTGTATTATTCAACTATTCAATATGTATATTAAACCAGGTGTTTATATGTGGGTGTTTCAGGCTAATTATAATCGCTATTTGATGATATCACTTTACTTTCAACCTACAGCTGCCTTTAGATATTCATCATTAATTACATAGGATTATATTTTAATATACACGAAATGATCTAGTCTACCATCAAAATACTACTAGCTTACTGATAATTTGTGTCTGCGTTGGTGTTTTCATCAGATCAAACTCAATCTAATACTAAGCCCTATTTTAGCAGATCTCTTTATTTGAGACCTCGGCCAGTGCTTTACAAATCCAGGAGTTTCTATGAACTACTTAACTTTAACAATAATGTTATGCAGAAAGGATACTGGCCTGGCCCGACCCCTTTCACATTTTTTATCATTTTACATAGTGAAAGGATGGTGGCCCCCTCCAAAATTTAGTAGCCCCTGCCCGACCCCTCACCTGATGTTTCCTAGTATTTCCGCTCATAACATTGTGTATTCTGAGTATTTATGATTTAGCAAGATGTTGTTGTTTGTTCTTCAGATCCAAAGCTGAAAGCTGAAAGCTGTTACTTAGACGCTCGATAAAATTTGCACATTGTGAAGATTAGAAACAATAAGACGAAAATTAGTAATACTCCATTTCACCTTCGCTTTCAGAGAGTGATGAACTTTACAGACAAAAGCTGTTGCCCTCGAAAGGGTTAATTTCAATCCTCTTCAGTCCATTGAACAGAAGGGTTAATCTCGCTGTCGATTATCTTGCCATAATAACAAAATAATGACTTACACACGTTTTTCATTCAAAGTCAATACTAAAACCCTTTATGACCCTTCGAAAGCTGTGACTTTGTGTTGAATTAAAAAGATAGGATAAACACAGCCCGAAGTCTTGGACTAATCCTTGCTACTGTACTTCAAAAGTGACAACCCCTCATTGTAAGGGCATAATTCGTAAATACCCTCAAGTATAATTTATACCATTCGTAATGTCTTTTATGACAAGAGTATAATCTCTGAAACGTTGTGTTAAGTTATTGTTAAGACTACTTCAACACCCCTTTCCAATTGTTTTATATCTGCAATTGTCCTTTTATAACTCTCATCTAAGTCCTATCTGCCACTAAAAAATAAGTTTTAAGCTGTTATTATGCAAGCGTCATAAATACCCCCCGAAAAACAATACCACCAACTCCTTATGTCTTTTTCAAATGTTTAATAATATCATCGTAAATTATCAAACAACCATCATGCGCCCTTTGTCAATTTCAGCCAAAGTTAATCGGTGTTAAGTCATTACTATGAAAGCGTAATAAATCTCTGGCCACAGAAAATCTTATTTGATCCCCTGGGATAGAAAACCCTTGGTAAATCCCTGGGGTGAAAATCCCTGCCATGGCGACGCCTTACTCAATCCTCTGTGGTGGGAAGCGTTTTCACCCACGCAACAATGTTTGTCTGTCTGTCGATGATGATGTTGAAAACAATGAACGTGTCAACACTTTGTTATAATAATCAGAAATGATAACAAACAAGGGTCTGGTGTCCAGTTGACAGGGATAGCGTGATCACAGCTTGCTTATTGTTGGTCAATCTATCAATGGTAATTTCTTTTAGAAGAATTTCAAACTGTCTTGGTGGTGGACAAGCGTTGTATGATTTGGATGTCAAGATGTATTGCTCTGAAACTATTCCAGTTTGAATTTATAAATCTCGAAATTTGTTATTAAAAAATTCAAAAATAAAGAAATACGGTAATCTGATTGGATGATAAATTTCAAATTTGAATTAATTTCAGTAATTTATCATTTCCGTTACTGGAACACCAAGATTATCTCATGTTAAGTTTTCGAGGCCCCAAACCCGTTATATTAGGGTTTTTTTCAACTTCGATCGATATATAATCCAAGAGAAACGACTAAGTTCTTTTTCCGAGCGTTTCAGTACCTTTGACTGGCACCCGACATGAACGCTTGAAAGTATATTACATTAATATGCTGTTTACATCCTTTATAGATGGGATTCCTTATTTTTTAGTGTCAAATTAAGCACACTATTATCACTATTAATCTTATCATTATGTTCTTATTCTATATAATAAACCAATAATAAATGTTCGTGTAAGGACAGTCTGGATAAACAAAATGAAAATGAAAATTAGGGAACCCATTTTTAAGAGATCTATCAAGATAGAAAATGTTTAAACTTTTATTACCATTCATACCAAACTTCTGTGATCTCAGACTAACAATTTTAACAATCAATATCATCTACTTGTCAATACTGGCCTGATAACCTAAAACAAACACAGGACAGACGGTGGGAAAACACTCGACCAGCCCGCCACTGGTCAGTATTCAGGACATTTATTGACGACTTTTGGTCATTTGAGGACAAATTCCTCACGTCTGCGTCAAGCGGTATTCGATGTTTATTTATAGAAACGTCTGGGAAACGAAACTGGAGTGGGAAAGTTACAAATTTTTCTTGTTTTTTTTATCAGCCCGATCTCTTAATTGATTTTTGTAATAATTAAAATTTGAATGAAGGCTGTGAATTTATGGGAAAAGGCAAATGGGTTTGTTATTTAATAACTGTTTCGTCCATACCAAATTTGGCCTACCTCTAAACAAACACCAGTACACCAGATACGGAGAGAAGAAGGAAGATGTACTCTTCTTTTAATTAACTTCAACTATATTGCAATATAACCGATTTCTGTGGTCTGAAGAGCAAGAACACTTTCGCCTCTTCTGTTTTCTACTGTATAATTATTTTGCACCATCCACCGCCTATTCGCTACATTCGTTTTCTACATTATCGATAATCTCATACTGGACACCCTACAAAATATCGTACCTCGTCTGTTTACTTCTGAACAGTAGTAAATGAGTAGATTAAAACTGTATTAATTACACCCAAATAGATTGTGAGTGATTTTTGCAACTAGTTGAAAAAATGCAATTTCGACTGGTTGCAAAAAATGTGACTGATTTTTTCTCTCTTGGTAGCAGTGGGCGACAAGGTGATCTTGCATATTATACATATATATTCTCTTTTCTATTGATATCCATTCGATTTTCAGTTATCCGTGATCAGAAGAGCAAGCACAGTTGAAAGCAGCCAACCTGTCGTCACGAAAGTCCCACACTGGACACCAAACCTCGTCTATTTGCTCAACACACCAGTAAATCAGTAGGTTTCTGAGATATTGACTCTACCTGGTTGCTTTATTTACTTAATCATTATCATATTTTATATTTTCTAGGATTTCTGTTGTTTCAACCGATTTCCAATACTCTTGTACTCAGTTTAATCAAGGTCACTGGGAAACCTGTCACATTTCTATTGGACACATGAGAAGTCTCAGTTTCCTGGAATGAGAATTAGGTCAATGGTACTCGTAAGGTGATACAGTAGAATATAAAAGCTGATATACGTGATACTGGTCCGGAGACCATGCGGAATCGATCTGATGTTCTACTGTAGGCCTATCAATAATCTTAATCTACAAAGACGGTGGCGGGGCGGGGTGGGGGGGTTTGGGGGGTCGCACGTTCACTCTTCTTGAACACCAGATTCCACTCTGTGATTGGTGTTGTCAGCTCTCCTTTCAGAGAGTCCATATGTGTCCAAAAGCCTATATTTTTAATATACATTTCGAAGGGACACTCAAGTTTAAAATAATGCAATACCTTTTTATTATTGTGTTATTGAATCAAGACACAGAAAGTTTGAAAAACATACAAATAATGATAGATTACAGTCTAGCTGGTGAATTGAAATCAGCACTCTATCTCCATCTAACGATGGTAATCCATCTTTATACGTCATTATACGTCATTTTAATCTGCGTCATAATATTACGTCATGATAGATAGTGATGTAGATATCACGTGATTACATGAATAGAGGTTGCGTCTTGTAATGGACACCCCTAAGCTAAGATAAATATAATTGAAACTGATGCCAAAATATTATGGGAAGCATTCAAATGGGGGCCTTCCCTTTTTAATCTCTTCAATTCAAAACCAAATATAATTTAGGGACAATTATGGGCAAATTTAATTGCTTAAGAAATTATTTTCGAAGCATCTGTGACAATTCCTTCAGCTAGAAATTGAAAATTGATAAAGAAAGCATCTGCCTCCGCCATCTTTCTAAACAAACAAAAATACAAATTCTGATTTTGTATCATTAACTCTCAAACAATGGTTTACTCCCTACTGTCTCCTCTATAACTGAAATAAATTCACGACCTTGTCGTTATTCATGACGAAATAGGTAACCAAAACGCATCGAAATGACACGAAAACGACAGCGTCTTGAACAGATTGTCCTTACATTTACAAACTGTTACCGTTTCATCCTTTCATGACCTGAAACTATTCAGCATGATCCCGTGTATCATATGGTGAATATAAACACGGTATTAGGGCCATGTATTATTTAATAAGGGCTTAATAATTTTTCAATGTACATAAAGGGCTGTATTTCACGATACCCGAGGGTGCAATAACCCAAGATGTTAACAACCCTAGAGCCATAATAACATATTTGATAATTGGAATATTATTAACCCCTTAGGGACGATAACCATAACATATAACAAGAGGGGTTAAATAAATAATTAACCCTAAGACTTAATAGGGGTCGATTACAACAGGGTCCGTTTCACAAAATTATCTAAAACACAAACAAGATTTTAGCAAATACAGTAATCTGATTGGTTGATAGAGATAAATTTGAAGCCAATTTTAGTAATTGACCAATCAGATGACTGGACCACCAAAATTTTCATCGGTCTAGATTATATGTGACCGGCCCCCTGGGGTTTTGAAATGACGCTGTACAACCCCAGGTGATAATCGTGGCCAGATTTCTAATGGAAGTGCTAATATAGGGGCCGGGTCTGTTTGGGGGATTAAATGTTGCCTTTAGGTGGTAATCAGACCAGAAGGGTCCCGGGTCTTGTTAGAACAGTGTTAATTAGCGATAGGGATTACTTCTCGTGTTACCATGGTAATTCTAGGAATCATGGGATCTATCCCATTTTCATAATTTCTTTGATGCTTAATTTGGCTTTATATGGCGTAAAATTTGCAATTAAATAAATTATTAACTAAAATACGTTAACCTGAAATGTTCATCCAGTAATAAATTTTGCGCTCTCATTCATACTTCCGGTGATGCTTTTTATTGTCATGGTTGCAAATTCAAATCTGGACCAAATATATACGAGGTAGTAATAACCTTTTTTTATACTTCCGGCTATACGTCCATTATCAAAACTACAGGAAGTAATGATTAACAACAGGAAATAATGATTAACAACAGGAAATAATGATTAACAACAGGAAATAATGCACCAAGATGGTATCTGTGTTCATCAACATCCAAAGAGTGCATAGATAATTCTATAAAGCGAGTCTGTTGCAATTGAGATCTCGGTTTAAGGTATATATCAAGGCGTTGATAAAATATCATGTTCTCGTAGTTTTAGCACATGATATTGTAATCTCGTCTGTCAGAGCGCAAGTTCTATTATAATATCGTTTGCGTGGTTTCATTCAAGCGGAGCGGACATTAACCTCGTGTTGAACTGACTATAACGACCGGCAATTCAGTGCTTCATCTTTTATAACGGACCATTAGACTCCAGAGGTTATTTGAATGACAATTAGATACACTGTCTATCAGGCATTTCGTGTTCATAACCATTATGCAAATTACTTCATTTAACCAGCTATTTTGGTTGTTGAAACGTCACTAGCTTAGTGTTTGAAAACTAACAGATTGTCTTTGATGGTCTGACAACTTATACAAATATAACAAAGTACATTGTAAGCTTTTTTTTTTTATCTCAATTATTGATTGAAGACATTTATTTTGCCAGAAGGCTTTGGTTTACTTGATGACGTGATTCTATACAATTTATGACGAAGTTTTACTGATGACGAAAGTGAATAATGACGTTAAAGTTTTATAACGTCATTGAACGTCATAAACAATAAGCATATAAAATTGCAATTAAGCCTACACAAAAGATGTTAATTGCAAAAAAGAGCGCATCAGCAGGTTTTTCAAAACCACATTGTGTCAAATATCATAACAAAGACCATGTGTTTAATAGAGTGTAATTTAAAGAAAGGAACACTACACGTAACAAAGGATGAAATATCGAGTCCCGCAGGATAACGTGACGAAATATTTGAGTACAGAGGGTTAATGGGGACACGGTTATTGTGGATCAAGGATGTGTAGGGGGGTTAAGTCAAGAGTACGGGTATAACAAAAACACCTTCGAAATACACCCTTTACATCACAAAGGCACTTAGGTTCTGCTGCTTGCCTTTACATCTTTTCAAGTCGCTTTCTTCTCCAACGGATCTGTTTCTATCACTATAAATGTGAACCCCTTCTAATCTTCACACCTCCTTCTAGTCTCATAGATCCGCCAAACCTCAATAGATATGTAAATTAGTGTATTATTTTAATTTCAACGTCTGCTAAAGCTACAAACCATAATTCAAGTAGTACCCCAAATATCAAAGTGTCAAATGCACGAAATAGGAAACCATGTGTAAATTTACCAAAATACCTTTTTAAATACAATAATCTAAATTGGCATCATCAAAAGTATTTACATCTTCTCATATTGAAAACCTTTGAAGTATTTTAAAGTACGTTTTTAAAGTACATTACTTTATGTTGTACCCTGTCCATGCTGTGCCACCAAGTCTCACCTTATTTCAACCACAGAATTCAAGAAAAATCCCAAACGCGGCGTCCGGAAGTGACGCATTAATCGCATTAGTGGCATCAGGTGTTCTTATAATGCTTAATGGAAGCTAGAATAATTTCATACTCTCTATCGCCTAGATGTATAGCTGTATTGTTAAAAAAGAACAATATTAAGAACAACGAATCTTTGTTTTTGGTCTGATTAACCCGCGGGCTTCTCTTCAAACGATCATTAGTAATAATGATATACATTCTCCGCCACGCTGTTCTCTACACCTCCCTCTGTGATAATAGATGTTTATATTTTTAATTAAAAGCCTAATGATATTCTATCTGTTTTATAATCAGAGATAAATATATGTATTTAATATAATGATAAGTTGAATTCATTAACGGTCGTTGACTTAAACATTCTGACTACAGATTACTGCGATACCAGGGGAAACTCTGCGAAAATATCAATAACGGGGGCATTTTGATTGCTATTGGGCAACATGCTTAAAAATTTAAGAGAGGTGTCTCAGACATATGCATACTTTAAGCATATACTTAAGCAATACTTAATTCTATGCATAAGAATTTAGTATTTGAATAGTATTAAGTATTAGGGACGGCTGGGACAATTTTTGACTAATCATACTTTTGTCTCAGTTATTCTTTGTGTTTGAATGTTAAAATGACGACTCGTTTATTTAAGATACTCTGTAATATATAGAAAAGACATTTGTGAATATGATATATAGACACAGCTTTATGGAACAACAATCACTGGTTAAAGTTTTATGCAACGTTTCGACGTTATTCCACGGGCGTTTTCAGGCACATGATTTGAGAACGACCAGTGATTGCTGTTCCTTAAAGCTGTGTCTATATATTGTATAGAGATAGTGTGTATAGTTTGAAGTATTTTTTAAATGACATGGATAGCTGATGGGAGGTTAAGAACATGATATACAGGTGACGTTTAAAGTGGTGTACGGGCACAATTCTCTAAATTCTGGATCCAATGGTGTTAATTCGATGCCCTCAAAGTGCACTATAGTTATTTTATCAGTCAATGACCCTCAACATCTATACATTACCTTATCAACATCATTTTATATTCAAAGTTCCGTTTTAATCTTTCAATACGTTTATCATTTTTTATCTTAATAAAACTAATTCACCTCTTCACGTTATCATAGTTTTACAACGAGGCCGGGGACTTTCCAGCTCCCCTTCGTGAGAATATTCCACTGTATGTCAATGACCTTCCTTGGAACAGAAATGAAATGGAGTTTTACGTCCTACCTTTTTGTTGCTGATTAGGCTAATGAACCGGAACAGCCAACCCGGTTGTTTACGGGGATGGGGCGGTGATTTTAGGCTTCACCAAACATTTCTCATTCGAGTTCAATATAATAACAAATCGGTTTCTATATTTACCTATGATCGTGTTAAATTAAGCGAAACATGCACTTAAAGGGATTGTGAATTTTGTATGTGTATCAATTTCAACCAAGGAACAAACTAAAGAACTTATTCAGCTCTCTAGAGCAGAGTTATTTTGTATGGCCAGTATAAATTAAATTGTAGAAGAACTTTAGAGTTGGTTCATGCTTATACATGTAGTATATATACACACAATTAACAGAATAGAAAGCGTGTCTTACATATCCAGCATTAATTCAGAATTAGTAAAATTAGAAGAGAATTACAAGCAGAATTCCAATCAAGAAAGGTCAAAAAGTCTTGTTTTGTTTATCCAGACTGTATATACATGGAAATTTATGATTGGTTAATATTCTTAATTATATGCAATAAGAACATAATGATATGATGAAAAATACATGATAATTCATTAGAAACACCAATTAATCAAATAGTTTGCTTAATTTCACACTAAAAAAAAAATGAAACCCATCTTTAAATGAAAATGTTGGTAAGGAAGCTTACGTCTTACGCACACACTGGAACCCCCAACCCACACCTATTCCACACTGATTGCATTACCTTGTGAATAGAGCGAGTCGACAACCAAGCTCTCTCAGCCCAATACCTTTCTTTTTTGATTCCTAATGATTAAAACTACGGGCGCATTCACCACAAGGCACAATATAATATCTCAATTGACAATTTCCGGTTTACTTCCCTGCTGACTTGCTGAAGTGTTTAAATTGTCATTTTAAATTGAAATATATTTTCCCACACTTTTCCTTTTCATTGTCGTCTGTTTGTTATTGTACCAGCACGTAATATGTTTCTATAGTAAATACCTTTATATAGGTAATAGGCCTACTAGTTTCCCGCCCAAATACCTTCTCAATGACGTGTCGTAACAAAACCTGAATGGGTGTCGTCTGGTCTCAATTCTCGCGCACGTATTCGTCTGCTGTGAACCAAATCGGTGTGTACTCACGACGTTTAATATTATCCTGCCCTTGTTTTGGTCCAAGGGTAATCCTGTCCTTTGACATTCTTTAGAGATGATTCTCATTGTTATTATTTTTTCAGTGTGTAACTTCTGATTGTAAAAAATAGTCTCCCACGTTGAGTTTACTAGTTGCAGGCGTCAGCTGGAAACCGACACCATTGAAATATTCTTTTATATACCTATGAATTTTGTCTTTTCGGTTCCAATTTACAGCAGAATAATATGTATCCCCCCCCTCCCCCCCATCCCCAACAAAAAACAATTATGTTCATATATACATAACCTTCGTTATCACCAATACGTTTCTATCATGCATGAAAAATGATAAGAGGTATTCAGTAATAGACACCATTCATGTTAATAAGGAACAGGTGCGCTGAATCTTGCAAACACCAAAACATAGTCGACAACCATGTGCAAATATGAAAAAGTTTGCGGCAGTTTCATATATACCAAGGTTTTTTAGATGAATGTAAATATAGACTGGACACATCTAGGAAAATAAATTGAAGTATAATTTATATTATATTTCCTTTGTAATAATAACTATAGCTGCATATAGGAAGTGAAATATGGAACTTAATATCCGACAATAACAATAACATTAACATAGTTTTGCAGGTTGAGTAAACCTCTATATTTATACAGCTTTGGAGCAATATTCTACAGACTACGAAATTCCATATTCCATACGGCGCAACAATTCCCAGCCCGTAACCACATTTGGCAAATATAAAACCTTCCTTGGTCAATCATTTGTTGATAAAATAACAGTTGAAATAAAGCGACTGTCGTGTAGGAAGTAAAAAAAAGAAATTTTGAATTCTGTCCAAATTATTTTCATATCAGCTTAACTTTCTATATAAATTTAGCAAGTTATTGAAGCATGAGCCATGCATGGGCAATCTACTTGCACGGTCGACTAGGAGACAGGTCATATCTCAACGTAGATTATTAAAAACCTCGCTAGATCATAGCCCAACCTTTGATATTGTTTTTCTATAGCTTGTATACTAGTTAGTATATTATACTAATAATAAATAGTTTCCAACTTGTTTTTTAAACCCTTTTATTTTCTTAATCTCCCATGGTTTCCTACAAAATAAGGATTTATTATCAAAGCGTAAACGAAGTCAAACAATGAACAAACAATATGAAATGAAATGTTCTTCAGTGCAGAGCAATTCAAGGGGAAAGAAATTGTTTACGCTAACAATCAATAAGCCTTGAAATAAATGGGATGGGAAACGAGGTTTTTAGGGTTTAAAGATGTATTTACACTGAGTAACACCAGAGTCGAGGAGGGGGTGGGGCGAATCGATACTGACTATCGACCCGAACGACAGAAAGCCATGAAGCCAGTATAAAATTTTGCGCGGACTATCAACATATTCAAAATGTGTACAGCTTGTATCACACAGGCTTTGGTTCATTCCTCAACCGAACCATATCAACCCTCGGTGGTCCAACTGCCATGGGGACTGGTTGTACCAAGTCCACGGGTTTCAACCTCTAAGAGGGCCCCAACCCCAGGAAAGCATACGTTAAAAAAAATTCCCGGGGGAGGAGTCCCAAGTCCACGGGCCCCACCTCATCTAGTAGAGCCCCTGTCATCCCTTCAACTTGCAATCACTACAAGAGAAAAAATTCAGGTATATTGTGCTCGAACAGTGAACCTTCAGATTGGAGAGCTAGCCTCCAACATGTTACAGCGTATCAATAGATATCAAAAATCAGTGTATGTTAACCGAGATTATATAAACCATGCTTTACTAATCGTGAAATATTGGAGAATGTACAAGACATGTCCAGACAAATTTCTGAGAAAAATCTGCTCATCAACTACTACATTGTGTCATTGTACTGTTCTTTAATATACTGCTTCTAGGTCGAGGAATTCAGTTGTGACAGTTACTGAGACCTGGAATCTATAACTTCGGCATCACCCACCAAACACAGCAAAAATTGTCAAATTGAAGCAGAAAAATTGAACGTGGTGGGTGTTGCCTATACTTTCTTGCTTAGAATCCCTGATTTATGGTAGTCCCTGGTAAGAATTGTTGGATCCCAAGAGTGCTAACCGTGGATGGCGTAAAACAACTTCTATCTTAGAACAACAATGCCATTGTTCCAAAGCACAATTTGCAAGCTTGTTGGAAACGATATTTCATTTAGAGCACTTCTAACATCAAATTAAAAGGATTGTAAAGAGATTTTCTAAATTGTTTATGTGTATCTGGGACACTGATAGCATCAATTTGCATCATTCCAATTTTCAATCAGACATTGTGGTTTCTGCAATTACACTAAATTTAAGAGTTTGGTGACGTCACTAATCGCGAAACATGCTTGTTTCATATAGGCCTTCGAAAAGTGTAAATTGCTATCAGTGTCCCCAATACACATACAAAATTGAGAAAACATATTTACCCTTAATCCCTGATCAGCATCTGTTGGAAGCAGACGTTAACTTGTCATCTATCAACCAACCATCCCAGAGAAATAAGAATTCTCAAGCTCGACAAGTTATCAGATCAAGTTTACCAGTCAAGGCCAATTTCCCATGAAAATACCAAGCCTTACATTGCTCATACGAAGAAGAAAATCTCATTAAACTATAACTGAATGGACATTAAGCAAGTTATAACATAGCCAGGCTAGTTACGATGTTGTTTATATATTGACTGAATACCAACGCCCACCCACGCTCTGTTGACATACCGAAGTATACAATAATATTATAATGATATGAATATTACTTATACTAATATTATAGACTATTCAACGGTCGCCGACTGGGTAGGCTATTGCAGGTGTCCTGTCGAAAATTTGTGCACTTCATTTCGATTCCTCACTTTTATGATACCCTTATTATCTTAATTATATTGCAGATCATCATTTCGCATTCAACAGACTGAGTAGGCTATTGCGGTTGTCCTGGAGAAAATTTCTCCTCATTGCACGCTGCATAGTGTTGTCCGTTTTAATTCAATTACCAAATGCTTACCATAAAAATACAGACCTAGATCTCAAAATTGCAAGACCTCTTGACAGTTGGAATTCTTAAAAACGAGGCTAATACCACGGTAGTCTACTAGCAAGATATCAATAAAACCCTGTAATACACTGCTTTGTAAGCGGCGTTCTCATCTGCACAACTAAGCATCCCCTAATTTTTTAGTTATCTTTTGTTACAATACGATGAAGGCTCCACTCCTTTAAGGATTCACATCGTTCATTGATAAAAAAAATTGAATACGACTCTCGACTTTAATACAGCTCGAGGGTCCATTCGTAACTCGCTACCAAGGTCAAATACCTTCACTCCTTAAAATATCTTTCCCACAAAGATTTAGGGTAAAAATGTAGTGTGTAAAGATAGGATTGCCCCTCGTCCTTCAGATCACCCTCACCCTGTCCCTGGTGACCTCGCGTTTAATACCGATCCAAAGGTCCGTTATATAAATCGGATTCAAATTTCTTTCTGTTACTTATAACGTTGGCAGTTAGTTGTCCTAACTGAATCCTACATTGAAGGTCAAGAGGTGTCATTTTTTTACTTTGATTTGTAATTTTGGACATTTGGAACATGGTACTATATTCTCCTGTTCAATAACTCAGATCGGAGAGGGTGGGATGGGGGTGGGGGAGAGAGGGTTCTAACATGGAAGCAGATGAACAAAGATTTAACCTTTAACCAGGGCCCCTTTGTGTGATTTCACAGTACATTTGAACCAGAGTCTGCACCATTGTCCACTGCATATGGTTGGTATATGTGGAATTATAAGTCAATAACGCACAGTAAAGCATGTGTAGCTCAATAAAATGCAGAAAAGTAGGACGTAAAGCTCCATTCTATTTCGGTATCATGGATCTAGGTTGATAAATTCTATTTCGGTATCATGGATCTAGGTCGATAAATTCTATTTCGGTATCATGGATCTAGGTTGATAAATTCTATTTCGGTATCATGGATCTAGGTTGATAAATTCTAGTTCGGTATCATGGATCTAGGTCGATAAATTCTATTTCGGTATCATGGATCTAGGTCGATAAATTCTATTTCGGTATCATGGATCTAGGTTGATAAATTCTATTTCGGTATCATGTATCTAGGTCGATAAATTCTAGTTCGGTATCATGGATCTAGGTCGATAAATGCAGAATAGCAGAGAGTTAAGTTTAATGTCATTGAATTGCATATAAATATCAATAATATACAAATAAAGTAAGTCAATCTAACCTAACAGTTATATTTTTAACTCACAAGAATGTCAATAAACTCGATATTATTATTATTTATCAAACTCTGATCATTGGTAACTAACAACACTTTATACCGTATCAGTCCCCAGGAGATTCGAACTCATTGACCCTTTCTCCACCTCTTGGTGATTAGCACACACTTGAACCTTACGTCAATCTCAATTACTGTATTTGTATATTATATATTATACTTATGTGCATTAGTAAGAAACGAAAAGTAACAACTATATTACATGCATTACAATGTACATACACGAGGATCAATTCCACCAGCTAGACCTTGTTCAAACCTTTTTGCACCGTTCTTTCCTGACTATCCGTAGCCCAATTACAGCTGGATAGACTGGAAAAAGGCTTCTTCGAAATAACGACAGTGTTAATTTTATACATCTACATTTCTTTCAGAAGCCACGAATGTAATATTTGGAATAAGAAAGGTAACATATTAGATTTAATATACGCCGACTGAGATTAGAACCATTGACCACCATTTGTTCGACGTTACTAAGCAAAGAACATGGCACAATACAATGGATATAGCTTGACTACCTTCGAATATGGATTTGTGCGACTAGTGAAACATTGGCATACCGACTGAAACTAACCTCTGCCCGTTTTTCGTTTGGGATAGCACTGGGTCACAACTGGGTCACAACTGGTCACAACTGTTGATTGCTGCTCCCACAGCTGCAATATATCGCTTGCACTCAATACTATGTGGTTATACTATCAAGGAAGTACAAATAAGTAAATAGCTCAACGACCTTTGATCAAGGCGTATTGCTTTTCCAAGAAAACCACCTTGTACAATTTTGTAAGCGGACCTAAAAAAACGCTGACAATCAAATATGGCTCAACTACCACAGGGACTGGCTGAATCACCCCTAAGAGAGCACCCGCACCCCAGGTGAAAATGCAGGGGAGCAAAATAAATATTTCCCGGGGAGGGGTCCCAACCCACTATAGTCCACGGGTCCCACTTATATCTTTTTGAGCCACTGCAATCAGGGAAGTTTTTGGTGTGAAGTGCTTCGCGGAGCTGAACAGTCCCCGAGAACAGTGAGTTATCAAGAATTACTATTATGATAAGGAGGAAGTATTTTAAATATGACTAGATATTAAGATAGTGATAAATCCTACTTGTAAATATATCACATGGCTTCTTATCTCTCGCAATGTTTCCTGGTAGGCGGGTATTTAGAGTTGGATACCCGGAATATCTGACAGTGGCCAGTCCCGTAGCTACAGGAGGGCAAGGGGTAATGCAAAAGGGTAGGGCGAAGGGGGAGGGGGAATAGGTTAGGGTAAGCCACCGAAAAATAATGGTAGACATATATCGTCAGTGCAACTAAATATCAAATTGGCCCTCCGGATATATTACTAATCTCAGTGATGCAGGTCGGAGGGCTGACGTGGAAAAGGCGTCTAGTCGTTCGGACGGAACAGTAAATCGTGGCTCCCTGTATACAGGAGAATGATTCTCGACATGCAGTTGGAAATCGAGAATATTAAGCTTATGCCGCTGTCCTGGCAAATTTTCATCATTGCACACTGCCTGGCGCTTTCCGTCTTCAATAACTCAATCGGGATAATAAGAAATTAAGGAAGCACAACTTTCACTTTATATGTATACCGCATGCGCACATACAGAATAATATATTCCCTGACTATAACATCATATATTTTAGATTACACGAATCACCCAACTACATGAGCTATTAATCGTCTTCTAATCATGTATTTTAGGCGTAGCTGAACCTGATATACATATAGCTTTAAGCTATCGAACTTATTATTATAACATTATTAGCCCATTTACAAATAATTTGCACAATTCTGTCCCCACCTTAATATATAATTATGTCAGTATCAGAAAAAAATTAGTTTTAGTTTGATTATAAACAAACAATGTGCACAGTATTTATTCTAGGCGTAGCTGTGCTTGATACCCATAGAGCCTTCAGCTATCGAACTATTACACCTATTAGCCCAAATACGAATGATATGCTAATATAACACCCAATTTCCTTTTATAGCTTTTACAGCTGAATTTGAGATATATTTGAAAAAATGATTTAAGATAGATCTATATACCTTGTACATTATATGCAAAAAAAAATTCATTTTATTCTATTATAAGTTAAACTCAATACAAGCAATTGAAAGTTATTTCGGGGCGGTTATTTTAGGTACAGGAGAAGATAACGAGTCTATTTTGGGTGTAGTATGTAACAATATCCCTGGGTTCAGATCGAAAATAGGGTATTTATCATTATATGAAATAACTTGTTCAGTATATTCCCCTACTTTCCTCTTATGCCTAAAGTACAATTTTGAAAAGTTAAAAGGATTTTTCTAAATTTTGTATGTGTTTCAGGGACACTGATAGCATCAATTTGAACCATTCCAATTTTGGAACAGACGTCTATAGTTCCTGCAATTCCAATAAAACTACGTGATTGATACATCACTAATCCCAAAATATGCATATCACATAAGACATGTCGTGATTAGTGATACAAGTGTGTGTAATGAATAAAAACCCTATTCGCTTCTTACATTTTTCTCAGTATCGATGATACTACAGAGTACGCTGAACCTCGTTTAATTAAAGTTAGATTCTAATTTCGTATTTTATTTTCTGCTAATTTAGTCTTCAAAATATCAACAACGAAAAAGAAATTGCGAAGTAATTTTAATTATATTGACCAGGTACTGGTCTTTTTCCATGCTATTGTAATAATAATACTACACGTATGTGTTTACTAGTAAGCATGCAAAATACATAGCATTATGTTGTAATACGCATGACCTTGAACGTAAGTAACGATATGATATTAGGCAATTCCATTGTGGTTTATTCAATATTTCATGTTTACAATCTGATTTGAATGGTTTAAAAAATATCCCTTATTTACATGTAATCCTAGCTTGTAAAAATATCAACCTGGTTTTCGGAGAAAAAAGAAATTTTACCTCTGACTGTATTTATTAACTGGGTTTCTGTATAGCACGGTGTTTTTTGGGCAGGAAGAATTCAATTTTTTCCGTGATATCAGCTTTCGCTAGAAGCGGAAGTTAACTTGTCACCTACCAACTAATCATGGAGAATTCAATTTCGATTATCTTCAGAATTCACTTCGGTTCTCTTCAACTTAAATATAGACCGCTACACCTAATAATGAAGAGCCTATGACGTCATGATACCAGACGATATTATTATCTGCATTTGAGAATTCCACGGAATGATTTTGTGGGGTGTATAAAAATCTTATGTCGAATTTCAATTTTGTAAAGTGTTACGGATGGCAGTGATCAGAATGTAGTCGATATTTTTTTTATAAGATTTTATAATATTATGTTGTATAAGCTGTCTTGGTGGGGATTTACGATCCCAAGCACGTGTCGGTAGTATGATAGAAGCCCGTGTAAAATTGATATAAATAATTTATAGCCATAATCTTGGGATATAGTTTTTCATAATAGTGTTGTATAATATTCTAAATCAGGACGCACTGACAAAATTATAAGTTTGAAAGTGTATTGAATTACTTGCTGTCCTGATAAAAGATTCTTATCCGAAACACGTGTCGACAGTATGATATAACCCGTGTAAAATACTATTAAAAATTCATAGGCGTAAACTTGGGCTATACTTTGTCATAATAACCAGACGGACTGACTAAATTAAGAGTTTTATAGAGTTGTTGCTGCCCTGCTTAATGATTGTTATCCGAAACACGTGTCTGCAGCATGATAGAGACTAAGTTCTACTTACTTGACAATTATAATTCATAGACATAAATAAGCTTTTAATGTTTTTATAATTTGAATAGAATATATTTTATTACTTTCTTAAAGCAGACTGAAACTTGATGTTTTGTCGTTTTATACCTGTCCCGGTGAGGATTGTATATCTGAAACACGTGTCAGAAGTTTGATGAACATTCGTGTATATAAATATTTCATAATCGTTATGTTTTCATAATATGTTGTATAATATTCTAAATAGGGATTGAAGCCCTTCTAAGTCCATATGCTTTATAGTGATATCAAATGTAATATAAATAAATAACAGAGTTACATAAGCACTGGCACGGGAATCTGAATCTTCCAATGTTGATATTTTATGAATACGACCTTGTGGGGCCTTATACAACATCGTTAACATAATTATATAACGTTCTCATTCGGACTAAGTTGAGAACAACAGTCTTATTTTCGAAATATAGTAAAGTTACGAAACCATGGATACTACCTTAAAGAAATAACAAGCTTTTATAAGCCTTTATTAGCATCAATTCGATTTCTAGTGAACACGTTTTCTGAAATTTCAGTAAACACAGAAGCCGTAAATTGGCTAGAAACCCCTCTGTAGTTCTTTTAACAAAAACAAAATCTGCAAAATTTTGGTCTGGAGAAACAAAAACTAATTTGTTTGATTCTTGTAAAAGATCCACGCCCCAGTTTTATTGTGCGATCAGAAACCCTAGAACATAACCAAGATACCCCAGCCTTGGTCCGTGGCTATAGATGTGGAAACTTACTGATCGTGAGCTGGACCTCGTGAAATAACACTATAAAACCGGATAGATGTTTGTTTACGACGGAATAACATCGCGATATGTATAAAAACTCGTCATAAAGCTTACGTGATAACCATACCAACTGCAGGTGAAAAAACGTGACCATAATTTCCAGTTGATAGTATGTCGTCAATTCTCCTATTAGTTTCGAAGGTCAATCAGGACGTATATCACCACAATACCTACTACAGTGAGAGAGTTGATGATAACATAGTCCCATAAAAGCACTGGCCTAGGTTACAAAGCAATGAGTTCTGATAAACCGAAAGTATGAAACATTTCTGATCTGAGACGCAGAAATATATATAAATCAGTGTTTCCATAAACTTCAAGAAAACTATAATTTATATTTAAAACATAATAGATTGAAATTTTCTAAAGTGCAAAATATTCTGAGAGGGTGGGGATATTAACTGCTGGCCTTATCAATATCATGTCGTAACAAAAACCAAAGATTTCAAATTTAGAACACCTGCAGACTTTTTGATGGTATATTGTTTGACATTCCTTGACATTATGAAACAAAGAAAGAAAAAAATTATATTTTACAAGGGTAATAACTTATGTTCACAGTTAAGGATCCTATCTACCAGTTGGTCCTTGACCAAACCTCTTGGCATTGCTCTTTCCCGGATTATCCGTACCTATCTACAGCTAGGTCGACTGGAATTATGAAGATGGAGATATCCAATGTATAATAACTATTACCATAATTGTCTTCCGTTATCTAACCTGTTTATACCTACCAAGGCCAAAATAAAATTATCCAGACAGTAATGAAATATTTTTCAGAAAAAACTGGTTCATATCTATTTTTGTTAAATTCCAAACACGCATTAAAACATAGGGTATTCAAATCGTGCTGAATTTCAATAGACTTATGTATGTAAATTAGATAATGCCGTCTCCAGCCATTCTTCCAAGCCATTCTTCCGAGCCATTGTTCCTAGGCTCATGCTCTCCAGTCTGTTTTAATCCAATTGAAGACAACCAAGCCAGTTATCTCTTGTGTGGAGACTAATCCCTCGTCATTTATTTCGTTTCGTGAATGGAAATTTCTCACGACAATAGAATTAATAAAATTAACAGAGCCGATTAACAGGATTTTTGTTATAAGTAATTTGTTTACATGTTATCGTGTTTTTCTCGAATTTAATGAGTCCAGAACAATAGTTTTTAATAAATTGATTAATCACGAGAAAAGAAGAAAACAATTAAGATGTTAATATATATAATTTTTTCAATATGCGGCGTTATATCATATATTCTGAATCGTAATAAATTCAACAGGTTACTAAAACAGTGCTTAAAGGGATTGTAAAGAGATTTTCTAAACTTTTTATGTGTATCGGGGACACTGATAGCATCAATTTGCATCATTCAAATTTTCAGTCAGACATCTGAGGTTCTTGCAATTCCACTAAAACTAAGTGTTTCATGACGTCATTTAGCATATGGCAAAGGGCCCTGCTAACAGCGGCGGACTTTTAAAAATCATTGATAAGAAATTTGAATCATTGGGTCCAAATCCAGGCAACGCCCATTTTGTGGGGGTGGGGTGGGGAAGAGGCTCATCCCCAGTAGAAACGCAACTGTGACCGTTGTTTGGAAAACTCTTGAATTTAACTACGATTCAGTAAATCTAACTAGTACGACACATATAAAGATTGAAAATCATGCAATCCGGTTCCACACGCATATTACTAGATTATACTGGAATCAATATATTAATTGTCTTTTAACGTATATTCTAGAAAAACATGTGATGCACTCTGAAACCATAGAGTTTTTCTAAATTCATTAATTTCACTTTATACAATCAAATATCAGAATCACGTTCATTGTAGAAATTAGATAAACCTAATAACTCTTTAAACATGTAATAGGGAAATAAAAATATAATAGGTATGGTTATAGACTGGTAGAGGTCAGTAAATATCCTTCTTCTACTATATTATATTATACTCTTATCAAGGCCCCCCCCCCCCCCCCCCCCTCCCAATTTCTGCAAAATTCGAACAAATTCTCAATTGAAGCTGAAATCAGTCTTTATCAGCTTTTGCCCCCCATGCATATGCGCCCCCCCTCCCCCCTTTGGTACATTGGGCTGGTCTCGGGCCTGCTCTTATCTACAATAGGCCTATATAGACTTGATGTCCTTTTTAAATAAATAAATAAAATAAATAATTATTGTTTAAACTAATATCCAGTTTCACTATATATCATGTCATAATATCATCAACTCCGTCTTATATTACGTAATAACTTGTCATTTTCAAGTCGAATTGAAGATAGATTACGCCTTCGTCCAAATAGAAATCTCTTTTAATAACCTGGTTAAATAATACATAGCTATACATCAGTCCAATATATTCAGACAAATTTAAAATCCAACAGAAGTAAAAAAAAAAAAAACAAACAAACGTGGCTGCAAAATTATTGAGATTGATATCTACCTCCTAAAGTGAAACACGATAAAAAAAAAAAAATTGTTTAAGACGTTTTGAAGGAACGATGATGATGTACATGATTGTATGAAAGCACTATACTTGATTTTCCAGCCATCACAAATGAAATGAGATGTGAAAAGTAATATTTCTATTTTTTTATTCTCAATTTCTATCATCAAAAAATTCAAATTGCTCACTGAGCAGTTTATAACTTATCATGTCTATCTTCTCAAAGATTTCCTGACCGCTGTGGACCAATTTCCGGTGACGCTCCAGTCACACTTCTAAGAAATTTCGTTGAACTTGCTATTTTGGACTTCAAAGATCCGCCTTTATCAACTAAACAAAACGTCTGTGTCATCATTACCGGAAGTAAACATTCTCTAGGATACTGATACGATAATCAACGCATCCTTAAAATGACGTCATTATTCAACGTTTCTGATTGGCTAAACTGGCGGATATGAGAATTTGATTGGATAACACGGTCAAGGTTATTTTAACAATGAAGGTATCCTAAAAATTGTGACGATCTTGACATTATTATTGTACGCGAAACGCATAAATTAAGGAGATCCGTGTTTTTAAGATGAATACAGGCTTGGCGATCTCTGTTGTATCTTTTAATGTTTCTTTTATGTTTCCTTTTCACGAATTGAAAAATAAACAAATAACTTCATTTTCATTCATACTGCACTCCTATTCCATTCTTTAATTTGAAAAAAAGAAAAATTATCCGACACTTGGTGACATGACTGAATTTCTGAACGAAAAGGGGAGCGAAAGATAAGGCTTGATGACTTTTTGAAGAGGCTATTTGTAACTGAATTATTTTGAATTTCTCAGGGGGATTCTTGCGGTTTTCGCTGTTTTAAACTTGCCCCCCTTCTGGAGTAGCCTAATAACTGACCGAAATATCAAACCTGTTTGATAACAACTCAGTATAAGATGAAATTTGTGGGATTATTGAGGGGTTTCGCTTTTTAAACTTGTCTCCTTCATACATGAGTAATAACTGTCAGAAGTATTGCTTTCAATGCATCTGTTTGATGTTAATATTATGATATACACAGTTTGTACCAAGTTGTTGATATTACCGAAGAAAACTTACACAATAAGTTACTCACTGACCACGCGAAATTCAAGAAAAATCGATTTATTATGGTAATTTGCATCTGAATATGTTAATTAATCGTAAACGTTACGCAAAGCTCTTGACATTACATAGACATCTTTTGAAAGCTGGGGCGCCCTGGGGTTTAGGGTTCGAATTAATGACTTGCTAACGAGATGACGATAAGTTTAGATGAAGTAACCAAATGCTCAATTAACAGTCAACAAATCGATCCTTCTTTCATGTCAAATTTCTTTTCTTTAAAACAGTTTTACAATAACACATTTATAACTCATTTAAATTTACTACATCAAATAAAACTAATTTCATTCAAAATTAACTCGTTACGTCACGTTATGACGTCAGACGACAATGACGTAATGTGTAAACGTCATGATGATGAATAAGATGAATGAAAAGAAGAAGTTATAACAAGTAGTTCATTTTACTCTGTATTTGAATTACGAGTGTAGAAATGGTAACAGATTATGTAATGATAAATACCTCGGGACTATTCAGGCGGTAAATGGTGTTTGATTGTGAAGGAGATTTAAAACAAAATGGCGTCTTGACGACGAAGTCAAGGTGATAACCTCTCACTTTTAATCAAAACATTAAATTGACTAAGCTTCACAAGAATTTTGCTGAGAATTGATCGGATTTGTGTTCGGGCTAATCGCAAAATATTTTGAATGGATTACCACTTATATTTGTGGGATTAGATACATTATAAGTTGGGTGAAAGAAACCAAGGGTAGGACCAGGGAACCTGCTAATAGGCCTATATTTTTTAATATGCCACCCGAAAACACCGGTTACTTAGTCCACCTGCTCTGAGTTTTGCCCATCGCTTGTCGAAGATGATCCAATAGTCTATTGGTTGAAATCCCCACTTTCATGCGCCCAAAAGATTTAATATAGACCTACGAAGAGTTCAAAAATGTCAGATTAGTGTCAATTAGGATTTATATATAAATTTTACTTGAGGTTAAACATGGCTAGGGGCAGCCCTTGTACGTGTCTTCTGAATCATATTTCCGAACTTTTGTCCTTGAAAATTATGTCGGGTGTCAGCCATGATTGGCTGGTCAATTTTTCCGATATTGATCAGTTGATGGTTCGATAAAGGACAGTCAAAATAAACAAAATAAACACATAGCCCTACTCCTACTCCGAAAATAATATCCAGTGAATAAACCCAGATGTAGAGAAGAAAGTGAAATGAGTTTTACGTCCTACTCTTCTACGCCTTATGGAATAATGATGACGGGCAACGCCATGCAGTGTGATGGGGAAAGTTTTGCCAAGACAGTGGTATTAATCTGTTCGCAGTTGCAGAGTCCATTAGTCGTAGTGTGGAAGATGCTCGCTCGACAATGAATTGGTGAAAATATGGTCATCTAAATTTATATCAAAAATACAGCACTGGATGATATATTGTACCTGACAGAGTTTAAATAATCTCAACAACATTGTTCCATGCAGTGTACAATAAGGCGAATTGTCTTTGATGATCGAGGCTCGCCAAGAAATAAGTTGGGTATAAAAAATGTGAAGAATGTATAAAAGTAATTTATATTAGATATATATTAAGTATATATAGATATCGTTGTTATTAGTGTAATTTCTACATCACACCCAACAAATATGTCGCAATAATAGTACCTGCCCAATACAAATATGCGACACCTTGGCTCTGGTCATTTTTCTAGAAAATTTATTTTCATGGGCTTCTAACACTTTCTTTCAATTACTACCTTGAATTTTAGCACTCTACTGATAGTATTTTACAAATATTCTGTGTGCCGATTAGAAGCTATGTTTATGTTTCGTTACAATGTAATTAGTAGTCTTGATAGTGTAAAAAGATAAGTAGGATTGAAAATATAAAATGTGCAACTCGGCCACTATGGTACCGGTACTATCATAAATTATGCACGAAAGTTACTAAAAAGCAATTTTATAACTCTCAGACCCACAATATGTCTTAAAAACTAGGCTGTCAGTATCGGTTCCATGAAACCAGAATACAACTGTTGGACGCATCAAGGACAGGGCGTTATAGCTCATATACCCCGTCCCTCCAGTCAAGTTGACACTTCGGGCATTCCGAGATGACGTTTTTGCTGTACCCAAATCAAGCCTGTACGAGTCTTATCGTGACTTGCCATTCATTGACAAAGCTTTTCTCGATCACGAAATATTAGTTTTGACTCAGAAATACAAGTTGAAACAACGTAAATTTCAGCGTGACGCCGATTAGAGAAATCAGAAAGGATACGCTACATCATGGTCATTCAAGTTTCACATAAAAATGACCTTGACCGATTATTAACTGTCCACGTGGTTGTAGAGTGCTTGTTTCATGACGTCACATCATAACATGGCGTCTTTCCCACACTATTTTGTCATTGAAAAAGCCGTTAAGAGTAATAGCTTTTATCATTGAATAAAATATTATCACGACTTTAACAACTCTATGATTAAAATTTCGTGAAATTATTTTGAGTTAAAAATCCAACGGATTTCGAATAAAACTTTTATTAGGCCTTTGTTACTATTAGTATTACGAGAAAGAAAAAAATAGCATCCCTGGAACATCTTAATTAATTTGAAGCAAGATTCAACCAGCGAAAACCAGTTCCTCTCACAAACGGACGGAATAACCTCGAATGCAACAAAGTATTCTTTCCTCCCACCACGCCATACCGAGACGGAGTATATCAGCAATAACGCCCGTACCAGCTGACCTACTCCTTCATCTAAGTGGGCATTATGACCGGACTACTTCCAGGTTATGGCGTGTCAATATCGGTAGGGTGATTCGGTGTAGTGTCCAATCATGGACAAGTGTTTCTGCATTGACCTCACTTGGACAGTCAAGATCCATTACACAGTTTCTCAAATTCTCACGACCAAAACTTTTTTAAAGATGCAATTTAAATTTTGAAGTTTTTGTTCCACAAGTTCAGTTTTCGGATGCAGATTCCAGGCCGGACCATGTTGAAAATATGAAAGCTGTGATCGAGGGTATGCATATATTCTAACAAGTTGGTGTTCATGTATCTTGCAAAAAATATCCAAGAGTCCAAGCTAACCTTATGCGCTAATAATTCGTTGATGAAGAAAAAAGAAATTTTAATTAATTTTGATCTTTTATTATTCTTTTTTAAATTCAATTTTTATTATTTTTTGATACAAACAATTGGACAAACTTCAAACTCTGAAGTCTTCACACAAAAAAATAAATAATAATGAAATTATATATACAATGAATAAGATGATTAAAATAAACGTGAATTTTACAGATAAATTATACATGAAATAATGATAGTTCATTCAAAACAAAATTTAAAATGCACAATTTGAATAGTTCACACACAATCTCACCCTCACACACTCACACACACCCTCCCTCACAACCGTTCATTCACAATAAATTACATATATTTCCCCCGGATATTCCAACAACATTTTCAAAAACTGAAGTTTCAGGTTCGCTTCTTTCGAACATCACAATAATAACCCGTTCGTCCTTTTCAATGTACCTCATTGTCAACATTCAAACAATTGCTGCCTTTTGGAATTTGCATTCCAATTTTTGGATATTTGGATAGTTTAACATTTATCCAGGATTTTGCTGGAAAACGCTGGATGCGTTTCGATATTATCCTTTGGAAAGTTGATATACTTTAGAAGTTTTGCATTGAAATGGCAATAAGACACAGTTTAACTGTGTTTCAACGTTTGTATCACATTAAGTTTATAGTTCACCTCCTGTCTATCACAAGGCCCTGTGGGTTGCTAGTATCATGATTCATGACCCTGTGTTCGCTGACACTGACTGTATCACCCTGAACTATCGAGTCACTGTTGAAGCCAGGCTTGAACACATTTCAGTCAGTTTTCTGGCTTGATTTATTTGCATTGCACAGTTTTTATATTAAATTTGTAAATTCCTAATTTTAGTCAATATTCAAACACTGTCTTGACTTCCCATTGAGCTGGCATCTAAGACTTTATTTTTTTCAGAGTTATTGATATCATTATGTGTTCTATTATCTTGACTGCCCACTTGTAACCAGGGGTGTTGTAAAATATCCTCAATGGAAGGGCGATCTGACGGTTTCACAGAAAGACACGAACAGATTAAATTTTTCACTTCTGAAAAGATAAAGAGAAAAAATCATAAATAACTGGAAAAATAAAGTTAATTTTGAATGCAAAAGTCTCACTTAAAGAGTATATTTTTTAAGGTCAAAGCGTAGTTTGCACGTACATTCACTTCATCAGAAATAACGTTAAATTAGTCCAATGCACATGCATTCATGTTTTTTATCAAATAAAGTTTAAATATTGTCCATGTACATACCTTGAGAAAGTCTATTTTTAAAAGTAACATCAGCTTTGGTAATTTGTTCATCTTGTTCAAAGGGAATATCACCACAGACCATATCGTAGAGGAGGATACCAAGTGACCAAACAGTAGCAGAACGACCCCAATAACGATGGTATTTGATCCACTCTGGAGGACTGTACACTCGAGTTCCTGAAAAATACAAAGAAAAGACTTTTATAATTCAAGTTCCTTTGGACATAATTTGAAAATTTTGATACAAAATTCATGTTTTAGTTTTTAATTGTTTACTCAAATTGGAAATAAAAACATTTCTCATTGATCATAAAAGGCGCTAAACGCGTGAATTAGGTATTGACGTAAACGCGCAGACGATAAAAAATGTTATATCGTTGATATACAATATATAGCTATAGTATAATGGCCCAGTAGCGATAGCAAAGACTTGAAGCAGAACGGTCAAAAGTTACTTGACTTAATCACCTCTAAATAGACCAAAGACACGATCTAGGTCACATTCTTTTCTACTTTATATCATTGCCCCGAGCGTTTAACTTTTACATGATAACACAATATAGATACACATGACAATGACATTGGGTGCAAAGTTTATCGTATCATAAACAATTCATTTCTTCATAGTCATAAGATTTTAAACAGGATGAAATTTTAATTGTGTAATCTTCATTTTCGGAGAATTTAAGATTTTGAATTTAGAAATAACAAGGGCCGGATATAAGAATATGCTTGAATATCAATTGAGCAATATCAGTGATATACCAAAGCAAATATTCGATATTTACCGGGCGTTATTCGCAATAACCAACAATTAAAAATATATTATGAAAATCGTCAAGTTGACTTTGAATCAGTGAAGCCAAATTTGTACCAGCCTAAAACTGTGGAAGTCAATAACGTGTAGAAGCAGACGAAAAGTAGAAAGGTCGATAAGATTTCACGGCACGGCAAGTTATTCAGAGTCGTATCAAGTTCGTTCACCTCGCGTAGTACCAGCAGGCGCTAGCAGCCATATTTGGCACAGAAAACCCTTCTCTTTAGGTCAAACCTACATGTCTCAAAGATAGAATTCCAAGCAATTTCGTATTATACATGTCCTAACCGCGGAATGTGAAAATCGATGACAATCGTTTGTAAAGAAAGTTATCAAGCCGTTTGAAGAATTGAAGACAAATAAACCTGGTAGCTATTTAGATGTATTCAATGTATTGGCCAGTTGCCAAAACAAAGTGATTGCTCGCATTGACATACACTTGTACCTCGGATTAACCAAGGAATGTTGTGTTTTTACGTTTCCCGAACAAGCACGATTTTATCAACTTTTCTTCGTCAATGTTATCAACACGAAATGGCTAAAAATTGTAAAAAATCCCTCAAAATGATAATCCAAACATTCACAAATACTTACCATCAAACTCTGTATAAACTGTATCCTTCAGAATTGCACCAGAACCAAAGTCTATTAATTTTAACTGTCCTGTTTTTAAGTCTACTAGAATATTTTCATCTTTAATGTCTCTATGAATAACTCCACATCTATGAATATTCAAAACCATGAGTAAAATTTGTCGGAAGAAGTCTCTGGCGGTCATTTCATCCAAAACTCTTTTTTCTGTGATAAAGTCAAATAAATCTTTTGAGGCTTCAGGTCTGTCCATAACAATAATAAAACTTCCTTGCATTTCATAATAATCCAAAATTCTCACAACACCAGGCACTTGTTGGACTTTTTTCATTAAAATAATTTCCATGGGTAAAGTTACTCCATTGAGCTGAAAAGAGAAAATAAGAAACATAAATTTTTCAATTCATTTAGCATTTCTATTTGTTGTTTTTTTCATGGCTTCAATCTTAGTCCAATTAGTCCAAGAAGTGAAAATGAAAGTAGAATTAATTTGTGAAATTTAAACTCAAAAATGTTCAAAACTGACCTGTCCCCACTCGCTAACTTTTTCTTTGACTATATGTTTAACTGCAACAGGGTAGTTATCTCGAATTCTGACCCCAGAATAGACGGTACCAAAACCTCCACTGCCTAAAACATGGCTCACACTGTATGTACTTTCAAATCGAGCTCGGTTGTCTTTAGTTTGGCTTGCTGAAAAATAAAATACCAAAATTTAGAATTTCACTCAAAATTTACCAAAACATGTCCAGGTTTACAAAATTCCATATTTTCTTCATCATTATTGTTGTATCCAGATAGATCTTGTTCTAAAACACTTTAATGACGGCAAAAAACACCTAAAAAATCCAAAAAATTCGGCAAGTACCTGATGAATTTCTGGTAAAAACTCCAGTTAATGCTGATTTTCGACCCATCATTGTGCTATTATCCTACACAACTGATGTACGGTGTAATACACTTTAAAACATAGAATTAATTTTCACGACTGAACTGAGCAAGTCTCTGATGTGATTTAAACTCAACTCTACTCTACTGCTAGTAAAATATTTCACAATTAGGTCAACATCACTCCGCCATACTAGACACCCCGCCCACATTGGCAATCCGCCAACACTCTTATTTAATTCTTTTACAATTTCACGTTTTCAGAATTATTTTGCGAAATTTAAGAATTTATTTGCATTTTGAATTTTAAATGTATATCTGAAATTAGTTTTCAAAAATTTAAAATTTTGATAAAGTTTTAAAGAGCTAGACATGGAACTATTTTCTGGCGGAAGGTATACTGAAACTACAACTGGCATTCAGCCAAGAATAAAAGAATTCTGTGAATGTTAAAATATCAGCCAATGAGAAAAGTGCGCGAAGAAAATGGACCAATGAAAACGGTGAATTGATTGCCCCGTGTTGAGGGTGTATTGAGAGAGCGGGCAAAGAGTACACGATTTCAAATATAACGCATTTTCTTCCCCGAAAATAAATTTATTTATAACTGATAACTGTTTAACAACAATCCGCCATTACTCATCGAGTGCCCCTCACAATTCAAAACAACCTAGTGACGAATCAAATGAGCTCATTTCGCAAGTTCCGTTCCCAGTTTCACAACGGTATCAAAAGTTAAATTTATTCGCTGAACACGGATTTTACATTTAATAATACTGAGACAAAAATTTGTAAATACCTAAGTCCGGCAACAAAACAAAATTATAAATAGGATATTTCAAAAAATCCGTAAAAGATATTTCGAATGTTTATTCCGTTAAAAAAGGGACCCCAGCTGCAAAGCTTATCCGGTTTCTGAAGGCGAATTTGATTTCGAAATTGAAAATGAAATAAAGTTTGAAATTGCGTTTTCTGAAATAATTCTAAAATCGGTCGGGTCAATCTGACCATTTTCAGGTTGGAAAATTCAAAATTTCTTTAAGCAAGAAATCCGGATTTCAACGTCTAATTACTTTTTGAAAAACAATATATCGTAAACAAGAAACTAGTTCAAAAATATGTTTTGTTTTTATTCATAAAGCTTATTATTTTCTACCCACGGTAAAAAATCGAATTCTTTTTACTTAGAGAAACGGATTAAGACAACTAACATAAAATATTGATCAGATTGATTAGAGTGGGCGTGGTCTATTTACTAGACGTCACGTGAAAATAAGAATGTAAACATTAGAAGGTTGTCAATGTAAATAGAATGCTGTAACGTGGACATGTTTTTCAGAGTAAATAGAAACGTTGTGTTTTCTTCTCAACAACTGTAATCTGGTCGAAACGACCTCATAATAAATTAATCTAATAACTCATTTCAAGGTGAAATTATTAATGTTGATTTGATAATTCCTGGAGATTGTAAATAAACAGAGGTAAATACAGTGGAAACTAGGCAGTCTTTGTTATAGATACTTTATAGCCTATAATAGTTGACGCCTGCAACAGAGTGACATTAATTTGTGAAATTTGGGTTTGATTTAAACAATATTTAGATTCAATTAATGTATAATACAAAATTTACACATAGATTCAGAATAGATCCGGGTCCTTAATAAACAGTGATAAATACTGTCGAAGGCCGTCTTCGTTACAGATGTCCGTTTTCAAAAGTCGCATGGTTTCTCCCGTCTCCAGAGCATTATTTCTTAAATTTTTGGTTTTGATTGTAACAACAATATTTACAAATCAAGAAATAAAAATGAATTTCAAAATTTATATGGGCTAGGATTCATAGAAAGAATATTCCGGTTCGATATTCCAGTTCGTAGAAGATGTGTTTTTGGTCAAAAGGGGAAGAATTGACAGGTTTAAATTTCCGGGTGGAAACGGAGAAAGGCAGTATGTTTTGATCAGCTCTAGGGAAATTATTTGTAAAACGTTAATCATAAAGTACTCAAAGGTCGGATATTTTCTTCTGTCCAAGAATAACACAATTAGCACTTTCAGAAATAACAATTTGTCCTTCGATTTACTGAATTGATTCAAAATATTTTATCTTATATATTTCTGATAAATACAAAATACGAAAACAAGTATTAGTCGTTAAAGGGACATATTCTTCTATAGAAGCACTAGTCCAGGACTCAAGTATTAAGCTAGAGAAACTATGCTATAGAAGCACTGGCCAAGGTCTCAATATCCAGTTCGCTTTATCGACTTACTGCAATATTTTTTTTTACATGGAATAAACAATGGAATGAAAATAATTCCCCTTGGAATGAGATTAATGAAATTAGCCGGATTATCCCTGGGATTAATGGGGGTCAAATCCAACATATTTCTAAAGAATAAATTCTTGTTATTGGATTTAGAGATTAAAACCGGATTCTTGAATAAGCTTTTAGATTTATGATAGCTAAGTCAAGGCTAATCCGAATTCCTATCTTATTTCTTGACTTAAGCTATAATCACCAATAATTGACTATAATGCCAAGAGAATGGACAAAATATTCTAGATTATTTTGACTTTTCCAGATGATTCTGAAACATAAGGAACGCAAATTGAATTTTTAGGCTAAAGTTGTATTGTATTGTAAAAGTAAACGAGCAGTAACAAACAAACATAAACATAATAAATTAGTTAATTCACATCACCTTAGACATGTTTATATAATATTTGGATCTTCGAAAGGGATCACAGAATTATTCTCGGGTATTCGAAAAAGAGCATACACTTCGTCTGGATAGCGATATCCGCAAGTTATTGTACAAGTTAGGCTGAAAGTTTTGTTTTTTGGATTGGAACTTAAAGAGTCATTACTCTTCAGTTTTTATAGATCTGCATATACATATTAGAAATAAATGAACTATAACATACAAGCAATTGCAAATAACTGATCAATACTCATACTATAAATGTTATTGTCGATATTTGACTTAGTGCTTTTACAAAAACTCATTGGAGAAAAAGATCAACAGATATCCCAGACTACACCCAAAGTACACAGAATGGTAGGTGTGGTGGTGGTTCAAAGGCGGTGACTTCAATAAGACTATCTTAATTAAGATTTCAGTAATTAATTACATACAAATTATTCGGATAAATGCACTCATCGCCACAAGGTGTGGTCCCAAATCGTGATTTTCAATTGCGTCATTCAAAATTTTTTCACTTGAACTACTCTGATTATAGTTTGACCAAAGGGACTTAACTCCATTTATTAACGTTATAATACTACAGACTAAAATAACTTGTCTATCAAGCTAAATTTCCGGTATCTAATTTTATTTACGACTAAAGGGAAGTAATTCATGTTTAATTTCCATTGAAACCAACTCACTTAAATTTGTAAGCATTGAAGGGGAGGGGGGTCTGAATAAGAGGTAGTTGCCTCTGAGGATGACCAAAAAAATTGGCATTATGAAACGTAGTTTAAATGAGTCTTTTTTTCATCACACGGTGCAGAAAAGTAGGACGTAAAGCTCCATTCATTTCATTTTGTTCATGATTCGACTAACATGGTGTCATAACGATATAACAGAAGCTCCCTATAATGCAATAAATCTATAAACTAATCAATTGTGTGTGAAACACGCTTAGAAGAGTTTTTTTTAATAATTATTTAGTTTAATGGAAATATCGTCTTATATAGAGATTCTATTCTTTAGTCATGGTACCTGGTAAATCTAACTGATGAATATCTTCACTTGTTGACCAGGTTAGAGATTTTTAATTTTATGTCCATTCTAAGAAATCGAGAGATAAATAAATCGTACATCGTCTACTTAGTTCTCAACACAAAGCTTCCGAGTGAGTAGAGCCAGAAAGTGGGCCTAATGCGATAAAATCGGAGGATAAAATCTAAAGATAAACATAACTTCTGTTTCCACCACGACATCTGCCATTTTAAACCTGAATTACGATAATCCGCTAATCTTATTGCCGTAATCCTTATTTTAATCAACATAATCTCGGGGGATTATCACAGCTGTGTCAAAATATAGACAAGAGTAATTCATTTATATCTTTTAAATATCTTTAAGTGGATAATAAAGAGGTAATTAAAAAATAATCGGACTGTAATTAAAAGAATATAATTTACAATCGCGACAGTCGGTTATTTATTTATTTAGAGTAAATTTGACATTTCTCAGAAGCAATTTATTTTATTACTTCGTTGAGTGACCTTTAAGATTTAAATCATTCGTAACATTGATTGAAGTAATTGTTAAATTTGGCATTTGTCAAAGAAATAATTCATTAATATGAAATTTGCTTTTAAAAGTAAATAAATTAGATGTAAGGGTATAGGTTTGTCTACAATAGAATAATAAAACAATAAAATTGACAAAGAAATAATTCATTTTAAACTGAATAGGTTGGATTTAGAGATATAATTATGTGCATCCGGAATAGATGATAAAAAAGGCAATAAAATATATCACTGAACATTCAGCATTTGTCAGCCTTTCAAATTATTCATTAAATCAATGTAATAAACTAGTAAACCTTGGTTCGTTGTGGTGAGGTCAGAAATGAATAATTTTTTTCTCTCATTAGCCAAATATTACAAAATGTTCATTTCAGTTGGATTTCATTAGTCATAGAAATGTTGTTGGGTCTGCAATTACATAAACACGACTTTCACGTGAAAAGACACATTCATTTTTCACTTCAAGTAGTAATTTTTCATTAATTTAAATCTTAAACTAATCAGAATTGTTATTTGAATCCATACAAGAATAATAGGTCAAACGTATTTCAGCAATAGTAAATCAACATTAAAACTTGTTGCGGGGTGCAAAATAGGATTAATAATTAACAGTTTATTTGGCAAGTAACAAATCATTTTAGAAAGTATATAGACCTTATCAACAATCGCCAGTTAGATATTTAGATAGTAAAATCAATATATGAATGGACTATCTAGTCTACGACCGTGTCACATTTGACGCGTTTTTGTTTATTTATCATCAATTAAAAAAGTTAATTGAGCCAGGTAAGATATTATAGTGTGAAAATCTACAATAAATGTGACAGGCATGAACCTTTGTCCTCGAAATCGTATTTTCGCTCAATACGTCATCAACTTTATTGCCTATGGAATCCCGTATCTACATGGTGTGCTTGTTGACGGACGGGATTTTCAATTCAAACAGCATCCCCCCGCCCCATACATAAATTTCCGATTATTTCTTTGCAAAAATATAATTATATTCAACGAATACTCTTTCGAAGGCATAATATTGACACCTCCCACGATCTGAGTATTTCTATAACAGATTCGAAGCTTTTTGGGGGCGTCTGTCCCTCCCTCTGGTGTGGACACACTATGCACTTTGCATTTTCTTTTATATATTCAAATATACCACGACACTCCTTCCAGATTACATAAAGTTTCGATTTCTCATTTTTGCCGGTTTCGAAAGCTTGAAAAGTGGCCAAAGGAAATGAAATGAATGGAGTTTTACGTCCTACGTTTCCGTACCATGTGGGCTAATGAAGACGGGCAACGCCATCCAGGGTGCAATGAGGGACATTTTGTCAGCACTTTTTTTATTTCAAATTGTCGAGGTATCTTTAATGTGTACATCATCCGAACGACTGGATTTTTTCCATGTCATCCCATCTTACCACCAGCATCACTGACATGGGGGAATCAAGTGGCCAAAGGAAATGATACACACTATACTAGTAGGTTTTCAAAAATTATAAACATCCCCACTGCATCAACTTACCATGTCTGCTAATGTTTACGTATCTGTGATTGACGTTTGGGTTTCTGAAAACTTCCATTTCGATATATTCATCAACTTTGTAAGAAATTCCGGAGAACTATCGACTGAGAAGTTTGCTGAAGGAATCTTGCCGGGTACTGAAACTAGATTGAAGCTTTGCCTGCCCTTTTACTTGATTTGTGTTCACACGTGACCCGAAATGCACGTGCAGTTGGTATGTAGGCGATGAAGGCCATTCACCTTTCATTCATTAGACTCTATCATCCAGTTTGAATTTGAAGTCTGGGTGTAAGGGACTATTCATTAATCAATACATTCGGTTCAACATTCGGCAATGTTCGTTAGTTTCCGTTAGTTGAACAGCATAGAGTAGTAGTTGATAGATTGTCCTAAATAGAGTGGTTCGATTGTCCACTAAAGCCTGAAATCATGGACAACCAACAATGAAAATATTTTTCTCTGATTGGCTGTACAAATCGCTGATACAAGAAAAGTGGCTATTGCATTCAAGGCATAAGGCGATGTTCGCAATAGATTGACTATTCCAATCCAACTACCTAGTTTGCTACATCAGCATCCCCTGGAAGCGAACATTAACTTGTCATCTATCAACCAACCAGATTGACTATTGCAAAGATGCTTCTAACGCTGAGACAACTGGTCCTGTGTTTATTCACCCAAGAGACAATTGGTCCTGTGTTAATTCACCCAAGAGACAAATGGTCCTGCGTTAAGTAACCTAAGAGACAACTGGTCCTGCGTTAATTTAACCCAACAGACAACTGTTCCTGTGTTAATTCATCCAAGAGACAAATGGTCCCGCGTTAATTCACCCAAGAGACAACTGTTCCTGCGTTAATTCACCCAAGAGACAACTGGTCCTGTGTTAATTCATCCAAGAGACAACTGGTCCTGTGTTAATTACCCAAGAGACAACTGGTCCTGTGTTTATTCATCCAAGAGACAATTGGTCCTGTGTTTATTCATCCAAGAGACAATTGGTCCTGTGTTAATTTACCAAAGAGACAACTGGTCCTGTGTTAATTTAACCCAAGAGACAACTGGTCCTGTGTTTATTCACCCAAGAGACAACTGGTTCTGTGTTAATTCACCCAAGAGACAACTGGTCCTGTGTTAATTTACTAAAGAGACAACTGGTCCTGTGTTAATTCACCCAAGAGACAACTGGTCCTGTGTTAATTCACCAAAGAGACAACTGGTCCTGTGTTAATTCACCCAAGAGACAACTGGTCCTGTGTTAATTCATCCAAGAGACAACTGGTTCTGTGTTAATTTACTCAAGAGACAACTGGTCCTGTGTTAATTTACCAAAGAGACAACTGGTCCTGTGTTAATTCACCCAAGAGACAACTGGTCCTGTGTTAATTCATCCAAGAGACAACTGGTTCTGTGTTAATTTACCAAAGAGACAACTGGTCCTGTGTTAATTCATCCAAGAGACTACTGGTTCTGTGTTAATTTACTCAAGAGACAATTGGTCCTGTGTTAATTCATCCAAGAGACAACTGGTCCTGTGTTAATTCGCCCAAGAGACAACTGGTCCTGTGTTAATTCATCCAAGAGACAACTGGTTCTGTGTTAATTTACCAAAGAGACAACTGGTCCTGTGTTAATTCACCCAAGAGAAAACTGGTCCTGTGTTAATTCATCCAAGAGACAACTGGTTCTGTGTTAATTTACCAAAGAGACAACTGGTCCTGTGTTAATTCACCCAAGAGACAACTGGTCCTGTGTTAATTCAACCAAGAGACAACTGGTCCTGTGTTAATTTACTCAAGAGACAATTGGTCCTGTGTTAATTCATCCAAGAGACAACTGGTCCTGTGTTAATTTAACCCAAGAGACAACTGGTCCTGTGTTAATTTACCCAAGAGACAATTGGTCCTGTGTTTATTCACCCAAGAGACAACTGGTTCTGTGTTAATTCACCCAAGAGACAACTGGTCCTGTGTTAATTCATTCAAGAGACAACTGGTCCTGTGTTTATTCATCCAAGAGACAACTGGTCCTGTGTTAATTGACCCGAGAGACAACTGGTCCTGTGTTGATTACACAAGAGACAAATGGTCCTGCGTTAATTCACCCAAGAGACAAATGGTCCTGCGTTAATTCACCCAAGAGACAAATGGTCCTGCGTTAATTCACGCAAGAGACAATTGGTCCTGTGTTAATTCATCCAAGAGACAACTGGTCCTGTGTTAATTTACACAAGAGACAATTGGTCTTGCGTTAATTCACCCAAGAGACAACTGGTCCTGTGTAAATTTACCCAAGAGGCAATAGGTCCTGTGTTAATTTACCCAAGAGACAATTGGTCCTGTGGTAATTTACACAAGAGACAACTGGTCCTGTGTTAATTCATCCACGAGACAACTGGTCCTGTGTTAATTTACCCAAGAGACAATTGGTCCTGTGTAAATTTACCCAAGAGACAATAGGTCCTGTGTTAATTTACCCAAGAGACAATAGGTCCTGTGTTGATTCACCCAAGAGACAACTGGTCCTGTGTTCATTCACCCAAGAGACAACTGGTCCTGTGTTAATTCACCCAAGAGACAATTGGTCCTGTGTAAATTTACCCAAGAGGCAATAGGTCCTGTGTTAATTCACCCAAGAGACAACTGGTCCTGTGTTAATTCACTAAAGAGACAACAGGTGTTTATTAACCCTTAATAAGGCCCCAGACTATAACTGAGTTCAACTTTTCAGGGAACAAAATGGAAAAACTAAATATTATTTAAGTATTTTTATTTCCCAAACTAAAGATATCTTTCTCTAGCACATTCATAAGCTAACCAATCAGAATCTCATACAGAGACAAACAGTAGAATTAAAATTTACATTGACACAATTGCAAATATATGAGTGCATTGCATACATAGGTGGTGTTCTTTGAGGGTGTCCAAAACAAGGGTCTTGTTAGGGCTTGTAAAAATCCCAATTCTCATCATCATTGAGAAAAATTGAGGCTAATTAAGGAATTAAGGTTTCTACATACAAATTTGAAAGGAAGGGTTCAATGTTTTTTTGGACTTTTGGATTCGAAGAACAGTACGACATAAAACTTCATAAGATTGCATATTGGTATAAATGAAGGGAATGGGGTAAGATAATTGGTATAGAGGAAGAAACCATCAAAGCTGGAGATTGTAAGCCATTACTAAAAGCTAATCATTCATTCTTAAAATAATTTGAGAAATCAAAATTTCAGCCGAACACGTATGCCAGGGCTCTTGATCTTGCATTTAATAATCAAAATATATTTGTATCAGTTGATTAAACAACAAGCTTTCTTTTTATGTTCTTGGGTGCCTAACAAAGGACTAAAGGACAGTCCCTGAAATTTTCTACCAACACCCCTGTGTATGCCCATTTTGAAAAAAAAAATGCTTGTCCAAAGGAATCTTGTTCCATTACATATTTACTCAAACTTTTTGGGTTCACCTTATGACTAATTTCATCTTGAGTTCAATCTCAGCTATTTTGACTTTCATTTTCTACTTTTTTTATTTCTGTTCTGCAAATGAATTATATTTCCTTCAAGAAATAAATTAAATTTTCATAAAAAAATAATTAAAATGCAAATTTGCATTGTCAGTGTTGCTACATTGCTAGTATTAATTGTATGAAACAGCAGTCAAGGATGATATTGGCCTGTAATATACTTGCCGTGTTGATTATGTTAGACTGAAATCTTAAAATATACAGCTAGTATTTTATGTCTTCAAGACATCTTTCTCAAACCACGAGTCTTTTGTGGATTTTCACAGAAAATGCACAACAAAAGGAGATAGCCAATTTGAAATTCAGTGTTCTTAAAAATTACAAATTGTTTCAGAGGTCAAACGACACAAACCAAACATTATTATCGTTCATTTCATAGAAATATCCTTAAACAGAGCCCTGGCATAAGTGGGCCATAACACATCTAATTGTACACATTATAAAGCTATATATACATTTATTTACATATTCTTTATATACTAACAGAACTTATAACAAAATATAAATAATAATTATAATAATATATACTTGATTCTCTTCATGTATCTATCGCTGAATAGTCAAACTTTGGTTACAATATTTGTAATACCAGCTAATATTTACTTTCTATTCACATGCTTCAGTGAACCCACGTGAAAAATTTGCATTCATTTACAGATGAACAACAGTATTTTCATGTGTTAAATCTTATATAACGCTTTGTCATTTATTTGAATTAACACGTGAAAATTCGGCGTTCATCAACCAATGAATGCGAAAAAATCTACATACAAACCTTAATTATACTTTTAGCTCTCTGTACAGTCGTTTAAATAATATTTCAATGGCTGATACTTCTTTATCTTCTTCTTTTTGTATGCTTTACCAGCTGATAGAGAGAGCCAAATATTAGATATTTGTAGATTATATGCATTACAATTTTTCACCATCTACATGGTCTTAAAAATATTTGCTTAACCAGCTGAATTTCAACTTTTTGTGCCACATTTTAGAATTAAAAACCCACAACAAAAATGAGAAGGTTTCGTCCACACTTGCCTGTTATTATCAGTGTAAAATTTTAACAAAATTCTTCACGGTACAAGGCAATCATTCAAATGCATCTAAATCAAATTTTGACATTTCAACAATAAAAACATACAGATATATCAAGCTATTTATGCATACTGAAATAAGCTACAGTAGGATCAAGTCATTTTGACCAAAAGAGAAATTAACAAATTAATAATTCAACTCTCTTTTTCATAATTTGTAACAAATTTGCAATGTTTTATACTAACATTTTTACATGTGTTTGCCTAGCAGTGATGAAATTTTTAGTGAACAGCATAAAGCTCAACAGTTTTTCCACTGTGGAACCCGTTCCCAGTAAATTTCCCGTTATTCATGGATGTAAAATAAATACTATTAATTCCAGTGTGGTTTTCTAAACTGCTTATCTCCAGTCTTTAATTGCAAAAACATTGACAGAAAAACAAAATTTCCTCTTTCATCAAAATGACTTGATCAAACCTGAGAGCTATTTTAACACATTTCAATTAAAATAATTCACCATTTCTATACAGAAATCATTTGTTAATGCATAATATTGTAAAGGCTGGTGTTTAAAATATTCTGATATCTAAATCTTGGAATAGAAGAGGTATGGTATCAGGTGCAGTGATTATTAATACAGTTTAAAATAGAAGATATTAATACACACAGGGCTGTAACTACATCAAGGCAAATGAGGCGAATACCTTATGCCAAATTCTTTTTTTTTTATGCCCAATTTAACAGCAAGAAATTTCGTTTCTTAGAATGAAATATTAATATAATATCCGCTAAACATATCGCTTGTCTACAGTAAAGATGATTACCGTTTGAGGTCTACCGCAAGCGTTGCGATGAACTGACTTCAATGACAACAGGATTTTTGCCTCGTTACACCCTAGTTACAGCCCTGACAGAATTGGCTTCTTCTATTTTCTACTGTATCATAATCCTGCAAAGTACACCACACTCAACACTGTGCCACATCTTCTCGTGGGCCTTATAGTTCCAAACTAATAATGTATCTTTCCACCTGAAAGCTAAGTTTTTGATTTGACAGGGTGTAACACTGGACAATCTTGTCAAAAATGTTAAAACTTGATTAAATAATTTCAGGAATTTTGATTGGTCCAATTCATTTCGTGTAATATGTAGGACCAATCAAATTCGTTGATTTATCTAAGTTACAATTCTTGTAAGTTGTTCCAATGCTGAATCCTGTCTTAAAAAAGTCTCTGGTGAAAGAAATACCTTGTTCAATTTAGGTGTAAGGAGCATTTCAAATGATAGTAAAATCTGGGCCTTTATCCTTGAAAACTCAAATCAAGATGAGATTGTGTTACTGTCATCTGATTGGTCAATCACTAATAGCGATGTTAAATCTAGTTATAATATCCAATCAGATTACTGTATTTCTTAAAATCTGGCTTTTGTTTTGGTTAAGTTTACGAGAATAAGGCCCTAATAAGGTTACTAACAGAAATAGTTCAACCAGTACAATTTAGGTGTAAGGAGCAGTTCAAATGTTAGAAAAATCAGTCTTGATAACAATTCTTATAGAATTAATAGAATTAAATAGAAAACTTAAAATATCTAAGAAATTACCACTGTTAGCTAGGAGAAGGGTTGAAATTTGTTACACTACTTGAACACCCAGCCTGATTCCAGTCTCCACCGCTGGTACCAGCTGAATTGGGACTATGTTTATTCTTCTTTAGATTATCAAGATATTCCTGTTGAGACTGAGCTATAACTTGTGTTAGAATATCATTATCATCATAATCAGATAAACCTGGAAATAAATGGAATGAAAAAATTAATTACATGTACTGGATCCAATTTAAAGGCAACCTGGATGTTTTGTTTATTTCTTCTGTGGGAGACTTCACCAATGATCTGAGAAAAACAGGAACCCTTTGAACACAGCTGTCCTACCAATTAATTGAACAAATTATAACCAAGTGAGTTCACCACACACAGTTATTTTCACTTTACTTCTATCCTCACAGGACAGCTCAGGAAGAAACAGGTATTTCTGGAGAGCACCCCTGTAAATAAGAAGAACATGGTGCAACAAAGATTGGGTTTTTGATCTAAATTTGAGGAGGCATTCTCCGCAAAACCATAATCTATGAACTAACCGTAAAGTTCTGGGGGTAGATCATCCATCAATGATGAAGTTTCCTGAAAACCTCCCACGGCACCATCAGACATTCCCCCCAGGGGTAAAGCTCCCAGGGACATGGAGAAATCTGTAGGAATTAAATCTTTCTTTTCTTCATGAGGTGACTTCGAACCTTGAACAACAAGAATACAAAACCTAGTTATTCAAATCCATAAATCAATGTTAATAAAATCTTCAAAAAATCTTTAAAAAATTTCAATACACATTATAACGGTCTCAAAAACCAGAATTCAACATTTAAATTGAAGAACAGGGTTTATTGTAATTCATTGTCATTTACAACTTTTACTAAGTTTCAATGTGGTTTTAACTGTCTAAAATAATTGTATGAGCTAACTCAGTAAAACACAAAATGCCCGGAAATCCAACATAACAAAGACAAATTAAAAATTAAAGGAATGGTTTTATAGACCATATCAACTGAAAATATCGAATTTTTGTTACTCACCATCTTGTAAGCCAGTAGCTGGTGTTTCTAGTAATTCAACTCTCTGAGGACTGTTCTGATTAGAATTATTAGCTGAGCGTAGTCGTGGTGATCGGTTCCGAGGAGGTTCTGTAGATGTACTGGTTTCAAACGAATGATTGTAAGCACTAGAAGAACTACATGTGGCACTTGCTGATTTCTAAAAAGATATTCAAACAATCTGGTTAACATTTTAGGCCATGATTTAATCAAAGTACAGTTAAGAACACTGTTTGCATAAGTCTATTTTTCTTGTAGATTTTTTGTAACTTATTTGAGAATGATTCAGAATTTTAGCCAAATTGAAAAGTGGGCATATTTAAAAGGATAATAATAAAGAGGTTTTCTAAATATTTTATGTGTATCGAGGACACTTAGTTTTGACACGTCAGATTGAAAATTGGAATTGTGCAAATTGATATTATCAGTGTCCCAGATACACATAAAATATTTAAGAAAACTTCTTTACAATCACTTTGTTCAATCTTGTTTGTTCAGGGGAGATAAATGACAAAATACACAGCTAAGCAGTGACTGTACGATTATTATAAAATAATCATTGATTCATATATAGATGTTAATATAAATCATTGAACTATAAAATGATCAACCTACTGGTTCATTCTTGAGAGCTTTCTTCTCTTGTTCCTGTACCCATTGTAAATAGGATTCCCTGGCAACCTGTTCTTCTATAGTATCTTGAGTTAACTCCCAATCAGTTTCTCTCATCTTATCTTCCAACATGGCCTGTAAAAATAAGTGCGTTTTTATATTGTGCAAAGAACATACCTTTTGTGGCAGAAGGGTCTTGTTTATGTCCAATTCAACTGATTTAATAATATTTTCATCTCCACTAACCATCACTGACTGGGGAAACTGGGTTGAAAAATATAAATGTACTATATCGACCTATTCACAGAAAGCGTTTAACCTGCTGAATTCAACTAGAGATATTGATCATCTTTACATAATATCCTTAGATAATCTAATAACATTACCTTCTCTAGATGATAATCTTCAGACTGTTTTTTGGCATCTTTCATTAAATTATTCTCAGCTAACTACAAAATAATAAACATATTAATTCACTCACTTCTACTAGGATTATTTACACCAATCAACACAAGGTATTTACACAGACATGTTGAACATTACCAAAGAAGATAGAAACCTCAGAAAAAAAACTGATTGTTGCCCTTTAAATAACAAAGGGGTCAAAGAAACTTACCCCTGGTTGTAATCCAGGTAATCCTAGCCCCACCCCTATAGTAGCTTTATATTATAGAGTTATAATGGAAGGGTTGAAGAAACTTACCCCTGGTTGTAATCCAGGTGATCCTAGCCCCACCACTATAGTAGCTTTATATTATAGAGTTATAATGGAAGGGTTGAAGAAACTTACCCCTGGTTATAATCCAGGTAATCCTAGCCCCACCCCTATAGTAGCTTTATATTATAGAGTTATAATGGAAGGGTTGAAGAAACTTACCCCTGGTTGTAATCCAGGTAATCCTAGCCTCACCCCTATAGTAGCTTTATATTATAGAGTTATAATGGAAGGGTTGAAGAAACTTACCCCTGGTTGTAATCCAGGTAATCCTAGCCCCACCCCTATAGTAGCCTTATATTATAGAGTTATAATGGAAGGGTCGAAGAAACTTACCCCTGGTTATAATCCAGGTAATCCTAGCCCCACCCCTATAGTAGCCTTATATTATAGAGTTATAATGGAAGGGTCGAAGAAACTTACCCCTGGTTATAATCCAGGTAATCCTAGCCCCACCCCTATAGTAGCTTTATATTATAGAGTTATAATGAAAGGGTAGAAGAAACTTACCCCTGGTTGTAATCCAGGTAATCCTAGCCCCAACCCTATAGTAGCCTTATATTATAGAGTTATAATGGAAGGGTCGAAGAAACTTACCCCTGGTTATAATCCAGGTAATCCTAGCCCCACCCCTATAGTAGCCTTATATTATAGAGTTATAATGAAAGGGTAGAAGAAACTTACCCCTGGTTGTAATCCAGGTAATCCTAGCCCCACCCCTATAGTAGCCTTATATTATAGAGTTATAATGGAAGGGTCGAAGAAACTTACCCCTGGTTATAATCCAGGTAATCCTAGCCCCACCCCTATAGTAGCTTTATATTATAGAGTTATAATGGAAGGGTCGAAGAAACTTACCCCTGGTTGTAATCCAGGTAATCCTAGCACCACCCCTATAGTAGCCTTATATTATAGAGTTATAATGAAAGGGTAGAAGAAACTTACCCCTGGTTGTAATCCAGGTAATCCTAGCCCCACCCCTATAGTAGCTTTATATTATAGAGTTATAATGAAAGGGTCGAAGAAACTTACCCCTGGTTATAATCCAGGTAATCCTAGCCCCACCCCTATAGTAGCCTTATATTATAGAGTTATAATGAAAGGGTAGAAGAAACTTACCCCTGGTTGTAATCCAGGTAATCCTAGCCCCACCCCTATAGTAGCCTTATATTATAGAGTTATAATGGAAGGGTCGAAGAAACTTACCCCTGGTTATAATCCAGGTAATCCTAGCCCCACCCCTATAGTAGCTTTATATTATAGAGTTAAAATGGAAGGGTCGAAGAAACTTACCCCTGGTTATAATCCAGGTAATCCTAGCCCCACCCCTATAGTAGCTTTATATTATAGAGTTATAATGAAAGGGTAGAAGAAACTTACCCCTGGTTGTAATCCAGGTAATCCTAGCCCCACCCCTATAGTAGCCTTATATTATAGAGTTATAATGGAAGGGTCGAAGAAACTTACCCCTGGTTATAATCCAGGTAATCCTAGCCCCACCCCTATAGTAGCCTTATATCATAGAGTTATAATGGAAGGGTCGAAGAAACTTACCCCTGGTTATAATCCAGGTAATCCTAGCCCCACCCCTATAGTAGCCTTATATTATAGAGTTATAATGGAAGGGTCGAAGAAACTTACCCCTGGTTGTAATCCAGGTAATCCTAGCCCCACCCCTATAGTAGCCTTATATTATAGAGTTATAATGGAAGGGTCGAAGAAACTTACCCCTGGTTATAATCCAGGTAATCCTAGCCCCACCCCTATCATAGCCTTATATTATAGAGTTATAATGAAAGGGTAGAAGAAACTTACCCCTGGTTGTAATCCAGGTAATCCTAGCCCCACCCCTATAGTAGCCTTATATTATAGAGTTATAATGGAAGGGTAGAAGAGACTTACCCCTGGTTGTAATCCAGGTAATCCTAGCCTCACCCCTATAGTAGCTTTATATTATAGAGTTATAATGAAAGGGTCGAAGAAACTTACCCCTGGTTGTAATCCAGGTAAACCTAGCCTCACCCCTATAGTAGCTTTATATTATAGAGTTATAATGAAAGGGTAGAAGAAACTTACCCCTGGTTGTAATCCAGGTAATCCTAGCCCCACCCCTATAGTAGCTTTATATTATAGAGTTATAATGAAAGGGTAGAAGAAACTTACCCCTGGTTGTAATCCAGGTAATCCTAGCCCCAGCCCTATAGTAGCTTTATATTATAGAGTTATAATGAAAGGGTAGAAGAAACTTACCCCTGGTTGTAATCCTGGTAATCCTAGCCCCACCCCTATAGTAGCTTTATAAGGGTCTATTATAGAGTTATAATGGGCATTACGATGATAGCTGATCCTGATTGGTTCATTCTCGGTATACGTTCCATCTCCATGGAATATATTAATTGGTTCTATAAATAAGAAAACAAAAATTATTGAGTTATTTTTATGATTTGAAGACATCAATTTTTCTTTCTCAGCTAAATTTTGACATTTTCTTATAAAATTAATCTATTTTTGGTGAAAAAAAAAGAAGAATTTTCAGCATATTTTTCAACACATATTGCAAACATTCCATGTATTTTTTATATCTACCAACTGTGGCCTCTTACTGCCAAGATCATCTTGGTATTAACAATTTCAGCACTTATATTATAAAAATAATGCAGTCATTTGAAGCAAAAATCAAGTCACTATAATGCTGTGCAACTTACCTAAACTATACTGATATACTTCAACTCTTCTGTTAAACAATTCACTCATTGCCTGCATCTCTAAATGGTTACCATGACAATGATCATGGCGTTTACGATTTAAATAAGTTATAAAATCTTCGGTCACATATTGCGAGAAGAAATCACTATTTTTAGACTGAAAGTAATTAATGTAAAATTGTGAGATATCATTGTTATTCATTAGTTCATACTCTAGTTGTTCTTAAAACAAAATATATGTTAAAAATGAAATGAATGGAGTTTTACGTCCTACTTTTCTGTACCATGCGAGCTAATGAAGACGGGCCATGCAAGGTGCAATGCGTGATATTTTGCCAGGACAGCGGCATAAGTCTGCTCTTTTCATTTTCCAACTGTCGAGGGATCTTTAACGTGCACAGCCTGTAGCACACGGGGCCTCGGTTTATTGTCCCATCCGAAGGACTTGACACTTTTTCAAGGTCAACCCCTCTTACCTGCATAACTGACAAGGGGGAACCGGGTTGAAAAATCCGAAGGTATTATCTCGACCTATGCCGGGATTGAACCCTGGATCTTTAGGTTAGCGAGCAAGCGTCTAACTCAATGAGCCACCGCGGCCCCCAAAAATAAATGTAATCATATGTAAACATACCATATAATCTATACAGTGTTTTCTAACAATTCCATTCATTTCTTGATCTCCATAAACTTGATCAGCTAGAATACACAGAAACACAATCAGTAATCTTGTAAATTCAGAATAAAACATTAATTAACCAATTTTTAATTTTCAACTAGCAAATCTAAAATACCATTGGTTTGCCAAATATTATTCTAATTTCTACTCATGCTTAAACACTATGATGGACCAAAGATAACTTACCAACTGAGCGGAACAAACAAGCACCATCTTCACCCATTTTCTTTATGAGAAAACCTTTCTTTTCTTTTAATGCTGCTTCAAACCACCTCTCAAGCTGGAATATAAAAACTATCTTGTAATAATCTCATATGATAAAATTATGTCACTAGTCACTGATATTGACAATAAAGCTGTAAACGATAAGCTAAGGCTTCAGTTTTGTTGATTAACTTAGTAACTGGAAGTCAGATAGTAAACTTGAAATGTCATACATATAGCTGAAATACAGCCTCTAACAGAAGTTATGTAGAAAATATTAAAATAATTTTGTTCATTACAAAAGATTTAACATGTAACTTTTAACCACATTAAAATTGTGGGTGTATAACATCCATAAGCTCTATGTTATATCTGCAGTACAATCATGGTAATCATGGTCTAAAAATAGTGGCCACTGATAATAATAAATTGATCCATGATAGAAGAGCAGTCTATAATCAAATTAATGTAAATGATAATGAGGAGGAAGGTCACAAATAGGTCATTATCTGTACATTGTATATAATCTTATCTAGCACAACCTTATAACAACACAGTTATTCAAATTCTACTGTCATGGAAAAATACCATTCAATGAACACTGGTTAGTGTACTTAGTGTTTCATATTCTATTTGATTTTGATACACAATCCTCATCAGGACAGGTGGTTTCGAAACAGGGGTTAAAATTAACGGCCTCCTACGAAGTTGTAAAATTCAAATGAATACTGGACTACATGAACTAATTACTTTCCCTTTAAATTATAGAGTAGTCTGGGTCAAAAAGTTCTTTTCTTCAATTTTCATTAAGTTCAATCAAGAGGCAGCTTATATATAAAACTAATAGCTATGATATATTATTATATTTATAGTAACTGACAGAATCTACCAAATACACTTAAAAATAGGTATTATAAAATCTATTTAATATTAGCTTATATGAAAGCTTATGAGGAAATGATCTTTGAAGCTTACATAAGCTTATGGCATTACCGATTGTGGTCAGCACACACAATGTGCTGTGTACTAGCACAACCTACATTCAGCTGAAATTTTAACAAAAAAAGCACAATGAGCCAATTAGTTTTGACTGCTAATTCTGTCACTCTTGGATCTTTTAATTTCTGGTGAGAGCCCAAGCTGTTTTCATATTTTAAGTAGGCCTAGCAAAATTAAAAAAGAGGATATTACCTCTTCTTCATTATCACTGCGAGCTGTTGGGATGTATTCATCTCCACTATTGTAACCAGACAACTCCTCTTCAATTTCATTCGACGGACCAGCACACGGACTGTGAGGCTGCGTGGGTGTCGTGTGTCCCCTGTGTTTGCGTGTAGTTCTGTGCGGTGAGGAACGATGACGTCGTTTGTTTATATTATGATTTGATATTGATGCTGCGCAGGCATCATGAGTATTCTCAAAAGTTCCACCACCAGGATCATGAGTCTGCAGTTCTTCTCTTGCTGGATTCGGTAGCCATCTTGTTGGAGAAGTTCTACCTCTTGCAGGTTTTTCGTGACGACCTTCACTTGATGAATTATGATGATAATGTGAATGTGTGTGGTTATGATTGTGTGAATGTGAATGACCCACTGAATGCTCCGATTTATCCGAGTCATTTTTCTCTTTCGACGCCTTTTTCTTGGGTAAAATCGTCATTTTGAAGTCCTAACTTGTACTTCAGATTCCTAACTAAAAATTGCCAACAAAATTAGCGTCGAGATCCGTTATCATAACTTCATTTTCAAGAATTTTCTAGCTTTCTAGTTGGTTCACTTGAACAAATTATCAACAATATGGCGAACGTTCGTGACGTGATGTTGTTTTCCTATTGACTGCCATCTAGTGGGAAATTTCGAAAGGGGAAGAACTCATTATCTCTTGACTGAAAATTTACAAAATTTACTATGAAATAGTCTTTTGATCGTCCAAATTCTAACTGGAATATTTTGAAAATTTTACTGCTTAGATCTAAGAACTCTTTGCACCATGTCAATGACTCCATTATGAACTCAAGCATGAAATGGCATACCTACAGTTTCAAGGTCATTTCCCAAGGTCACGGTGCTCCAGCAGCCGATTTTTTTTACTTCATTGCAGTGTACATTTATTTTGTACCAATGGGAAGCTAGTTCCTTGAAAACAATAAAATCTTTTTATTGAGATTGTACCCTAGAAACAATGTTATGTGAACCCCGATTTGACAAATCCAGCTTCTGTGATCAGGTGTTCTCAAAGAGTGAGCATGTCCTGTCTTGCAAGCCACAGTCTAATTGCCATGTAGTCTAGTGTCTTGTCAGCAGGCCCACAACCAAAGAAATTTTTCGCCCTCACCCCTTGAAAAATAAGATGACTTGTATGTCTTGTTGAAAAATTTCTGCCCAACTAGCTACAGGCCTGCTGGTAAATCAATGGGATACCACACAAATAATAGGGAGGCTGAACATATATCTTGGGTAAAGATAAGAGTGCACAGCCTTCATGGGGAGGCTGACTCATTTAGCCCAAGCTATTTAAAATAGGGAAGCTTAGTCACTCAGGCTAACAGCATTTGCTTCTGATAATTGAGCGAAATTTAATTCTCAACTTCACATCAGCATTATATTAAAGTCCTACTTTTTTTTTAACCTAATTAGCTAATGAAGACAGTCAATGTGATGCAGAGTGGATGAGGAAAATTGCCCAGTTTCCTCTTTTTTCATTTCCAACTGTCCAGGGATCTTAAACCTGCATAGTCTGTAAAACACAGATTGGTAATTTTCAGGGAATAGAAAGACAAAATTGAAACTGAGTATATTTTATTACCTTGTATCACTGAACAAATAGAAATATTTACTCTAATATGAAACAGACTATAGCTATGTGGAGCAGGGCTTGGTGAAATATTGCCATGGGTTGATCACAAAGGACAAAAATATTTCACTATATAGCTAGAAATATTGAAACAGAACCTAAAAAAAACATGTTGTTGTTACTCGCTATATAGCTATGAATATTTTGTAGACGGTGCACATAATATCCAGAACGTACCACCTTATGATCAGTTATGACCGATGGCCTCTAACTTGGTCTGGTTTGTCTCCATGTACCCCACCTCTATTCTCCAGTCTGCCTCATACTAAAGTAAATATAATACATAAGTTCTTTATTCATTAACAACAAAAATAGTTTAAAATATTTTACAATAAATGTGAATATCAATATCAAGTCTTTTACTGCCCGGGCGTTAGTCTTATTTTATTATTTCATTAAGCTATCATCTTATACTTTTGTCAGAAAATTGAACAGTCTACTGAAATTAGATCAAACTTTTGTTCCGTTTTTTTTATTAAATGTGTTCCGAGAGGTACTTTGGTTCGTGTCACAAAATCCCAGCATTGGAAAGGGTAGGAATTTGAGTGGCTGGTGGTAACATCAAACTGATGACGAATGTTCATAGAGGGCCGTCTTTAGACCCTAATTGAAAAATAAAAGTAAAAAAAAAAAAAAACTTCACGAAGTTTGGTCTAATTCTAATAACACTGTACATCAAATGGCTTTTAGTCATTGTAAGTACGATATATAGACACAGCTTTATGGAACAATTCTAACCAATGATTGTTGTTCTATACAGATGTGTCTATACATAGTAGAGCCAGAGTTAGCACAGAATTTTTCTAAATTAGGAATTAATTTTGAAAACCATCCCTGCGATTTAAAGTCGAACCATATCACCGTCTAAAGATAATCTACCCTATAGCAATTTTAATAGCTGAAAGCTGAACATGGAAGGAAGCATGTTAAGTACTTTAAAGTTTGCTTTCATGCTAGCTTACTACTCTGTTTGTTCACAAGGAATGTTATAACCTATTTTAATAAAAGGTCAAAGGTTATGGCTAAATATTCATAAAGGACTAGTTATTTCATTTTTTTGAAGCCCTAAATAAATTATCAATAAGAACGAGAAATTCACAAGTTATGTGCCCTTTTCTACAAGAATTATAAATATATACAATTTACAATAAAAGGCTGTGTAGAGTCAGACAGATCTATTATTGCACATTCAGGGATGTTTTCAAACTGTAATGTAGTCTTATTCTATAGTCTAACAAGACCAATTTGGTGGTTTAGTAAGTAAGTTGACCATGTAAAGCTTCAAAGAGCTCAAGAAGAAAACTAAGTATATGCATATCCATAAGGCAACTCATAAACTTGATCTAAGAACAGACAACTGGCATATACACATACCCAAACCACTGGTCAACAGGCATAATAAAGTTTCAGAGCTCCTGATTCACTAAAGATGGAAAATGAACTAAGCCAAGCGCCATCCCCTAGAATATAGTTACGTATGTTTGGAAACATTCTTGAATGTGCGTAAATATCTTTGTCAGACAATACTGCCAAACTTTACAAAGCGCCATCTATCTCTTAGGCCGGTGATATATACCAAAAGGTGGCACTGTGTACAGTTTGATCTATCAAGTTTCAAATATCTCCAGATCTCCTGCTGATGTTATGAAGCAATTGAAGATCTGAAGTTATTTGAAATACACGCCCAGAATTTTATAATAAGGAAATATAATAGATAGGCTTAAAGGAATCACCAAATGTAATTTCTATTCCTTCATTGGCATCTGTCCAAGATATATCATTGTTTAATGGCCTCACAGCGTTAAATATTAATCTTTGGAGAACTGAAAATCAGGGCCCATTTCCATAAAAAATATTAAGATAAATTTGTCGTATCTCTGTGATTTTACATTGAGAAATTCCATACTTATGACAAAATTGATCGTTTGATTTTTTGTGGAATGAGACAAAGTTTACAAGCAATAGAAACAATTTTTTTGTTATTTCTTTACAATACAAATCTCTTCTACAGAATGATTATGTGTCCAGTTACTTGCACCATTTCGTAAACATCAATACATGTATTAAATACTAATTTTGTTATTCTATATTTCCGTTAAGACACCTCAATTTTTTTGTTTTGATCAGCACCGATTTTTTGTCGTATTTCAAGTTTTGAATAGGGATTTCATTACCAATGTGGTTGCAGTTTTGCAATTTCTTACATAAGTTGGTCATTATTGAGAATTCAGAGTTTCGCGTCTCATCACTATTTTTATGTTGTCAAAATATTTTGCCGAGCTAAACCAGTAAAAATTCTGAAAATTACAAATCAATATAATAAAAAATGTTCTTAACCCTTTGAACACTAACGCAACTGCTCTGTCAGACCCAAAGTTATGGCCTGTTGGCCAGTGAAACAGTCACGACCTTGGATTTTCAGACACTAAGTGATCAAAGGGTTAAAATAAAACTAAGGACAATCAATCATCCATATATGGCCTGAAATTTTGAAAAAGTTTATGTGTTGGTATATACAAATGGTCATATTGTACACACATTATCAATATTCTCCTATTATATCACGATTGTATTTTCCAGACAAATCCTATCTTTCAGTTTTTAGCAAGCACAGCCTTCTTTAGGTTTGTTTCCATCATTAGAAAGTTTGATTTGATCTGGGAATTCATTATATAACTCTACATCGGTTTCTTGGGCTAGGGCATTCTTCGCTACTGTTTGGAAAGCTTGTTCAACGTTGATGGCCTCCTTTGCGCTGGTCTCGAAATAAGGTATTTCACCTTTACTGTGACACCAACTCTGTGATCGTTTTGCTGATACCTAAAAACAAACAGCAAGTATATTAGTTTTTTTGCATAACTATGGTACAATTTATTCATTCGTATTGTTTCAATATAACTAAGTTTTAGGTCCTACTTTTCTACACCCAATGGGGATTATGAAGATGGTTCAATGCCATGCAGTGTACAATGAACCCTGCCCCTTCAGAAAAGCAAGGGCATATAATGAACTGAGCCATAATAACACTTATATACTATTTCACACATAGTGAATGTCAGTGTATTATGACTACCAAATGAGATGGTGTTAACATCCACTGCATAGAATAGTTAATGAAGACAAACAACAACATGCAGTGTGCAATGAGGGGAAGCAATGCAAGTCAATGAATCTTAAGAGTATTGGGCAAAAAATCACAACATTTTAATAAAAGTTGTCACTTTATGAAGACCAATGAATCCTATTTCTTCAATCTGTTCCAATTTTTATAGTCATTTGGGTGTTTGATAATTTTAACAATATCAGGTATTGCACCATTATAACAGTACCTCATGTGAACTGTTCAATATGTACTCAAAAACATCTTAAAATTTCATTTGAAAACCTAATATTTGTTATGAAGTAAGTACTCACCGCTCTGTTTTCCAAATCTATTTTATTTCCTATAACAACAAATGGAAAATGTTCAGGATCTCGTGGACTGGCTTGAATCAAAAACTCGTCTCTCCAGCTGTCGAGAGATTTAAATGTATTAGGCATGGTGACATCAAATACTAAAACACAACAATCAGCTCCTCGGTAAAAAGCTACACCTAAACTTTGAAATCTTTCTTGACCGGCAGTATCCCATATCTGGAAATAAAAGATAAAAAATGAAACTATAGATCATAATATTAGTCATCTAAATAATTGCCATACTTGACGATAAAGATCATGTTAGCTAAACCATAAAAGCAATGAGAATGCTAAAAACAGTATGGAAATGATATCTTTTAGGAAATGGTGTTTAACATATTACTTTATGCTGATGAAATGTCAACGAGGGTAAGGAAGACAGGGACATTGGTCTACTCTTTTTGAAAAACTGGAAAAATTCAATGGTATGCCTCCAGGATTGAACCCTGTACGGCCATGAAAGTAAACAAGCATCTAACTTTTCTACTGAGCCACTGCAGCTAGCAAGTAAGCTTATCTGTTTAAGTTCTAAATCATAAGAATTGCTTGATATTAGGGATATATTTCAAGAAATTAAAAATAATTTGTTCGAACCTGCATGGTTACAAGTCTATCATCCACCATAACTTCCTTGGTTAAAAAATCAGCTCCAATAGTGGCTTTATATTGATTACTAAACTTTTTATTAACATATTGGTTCATTAGAGATGTTTTACCAACACTACAATACAAGTCACAATCAGAGTCATCATTTAAAATCAGAGTCATTGACTTTTTGGTTTTATTACTGGGATTCTTAAGGTGTTTTGAAACCTTTATGTATGAGAGACACAAAAACATTTTATTTATGGTCCAGGAAAATTTTAAACGAATTATGGGGTTTCCATTGGAAAAGTCTTCGTAACTTTGGAAAGAAAATGGAATGGTGCATTAGAAAGCTAGCATTGTCCCATATTGGCATAAAGCCAACCACTTTTCAATGATTCCCTTTAATCATTAGCAACACTTTTAGCTTACAGGAAGGGAATTTCCAAGATTTGTAAAAGCTAGGCATCAGAATCATGACTGTGCAAAAAATACCAAGAATTTACAGTTTTGAGAACGAAGCACATTGCTTAGATGTATCTAGATAAGCCCATGGGATACCTCATATTTCAGCTCATCTGGACAGGTTTTATTAAGTAGTTATGTTAAAATACAGTCTAATATCATAATAAAATACATACCCACTGTCTCCTAATATAATAACTTTTAATAGAACCTTCTTTCTTGACGCCATTTTTAGTTATCTGTATTATCTAAAAAGATACAAATTGCAATCAGTCAAAAATTGTATCTCATAATTAATCTTAAAAGATCACCAGCTACATGATAAGTTTACGAGGAGTGGAAACCAATGTAATTTGAGTGGAAATATCTCAGATTAAGAAGTATAAAGAGGTGGAAACTAAGGGGAGGAAAGCACTGGTGTTGGGTGTTATAGAAGTTTTTTTTCTATAGAGGAAATGTGGAAATTGAAAAAAAGGGGGGGGGGGGGGGGGCACTGTAAGCCAAACAGTGTCATAGAAATCTCTGCGTTTGAGTCGCTAAAGTTAATTTAAAACTTATTTTAGCACGTTAGTTTTAGTGGAATTACAAGAACCACAGACGTAGGAATGAAAATTGGAATGGTGCAAATTTATGCTATCAGTGTCCCTGATACACATAAAAATTTAGAAAACCTCTTTACAATCCCTTTAATTTAAAACTTATTTTAAGAATCCAAGTGCAGGTGATCTGATAATGAAATCCTTACAATAGCCAATAAATTTTATGTACAATAGATAAATATACTATCAGCTGATATCTACATCATTATCAACATATAGAAATACAGTGTTAAACAGAGCATGACAGTTTATTGTTCTCTATAATAGACTATAATAGGTCTAATACATCCCACAGAACACTACTTCATGCCTAAATCTGCAAAGGATTTCATCCAAAACAATCAGGAAATCAGGATTAATGGAGATACACACTTAATAAATAGGGCCGCAATAAACTGACCAAGTTTTAGAAAGAACACGACATTATAAAATGTGCTTTTCATCCCTAAATCTGCATTGGATCCATTGGATTTCATTCCAGTTGTCCAGAAAGAAGGTTTTTGAAGCAGAACTGATTTAATAAGGAAGCAAGAATCTAATCCAATCCATTACGATACAAATTGAACACACAAAACTCTAGTATTTCATTGCTAAATCCAAAACATAATCTCATCCAAAATACCCAGAAAATAAAACCTAGGCCCAAGGGTGTGGATAATAATACAGCAATATGAATTTGAAATGAAATAGAGCATGATATTTCACTTGCTGTCCTTAAAACATCTACAATAAATCCCACAAAAACAGATTTTATCACAGAAACTCAGCATGTGATAATTGGGTGTAACAGTTTTTGAACATTAAACTTGATTATCGAGGGTGTATGTAATCGCCAGACAAAATCTGACTCTCTCATTACTATATTTTGATAGTCAATAAATTCAATGACTTAAGTTGGTTCCAAATTAGTTGTTGACTATATAGAATTGTTAAACTGAAGTTCTGAAGTAAACTGGTTGTCTACTTTCAAACTCAACAACATGACTGTCTCCGTTAACAACATATATTGAAATTAGAATTTCAAATTAAACAGTAACAAAAATCAGAAATAAAACACGTCCATCCTAGAGATCAATTCAAATTCATTATACTTGGTCTTACTGCAGAATACGATCATTAGCTATGCATTATGAATTCACTATTTAGTAAACCAATTCCAAATATATACGTGCACTTTTTGGTTTTCTAACCCAATTCTTGCTTAACACCTAGTCTACCTACCATGATCATGCCCATGCATGGCAAAGTTAAAGCAAAGTTCAAAGATAAAAAACAAAATTTGAAAAAAAAATCCCAATCAAATATATTGATGTTACCTCTAGACTTGGTTTTGTATTTTCACCAAATTATTCCCAGAATCTCATTCAAATGACAATGAATATGCAAAGAATACTGTTTTTCACAAGGAATTACACTATTTTTTAATTTAAGGAAATGACGCAGTCGATATAAATAAATTGGGTGAAATTGTATGGTCAATTTTTTGTTTTGATTGAAAATTTACTGAATTTCTTTGCAATATCTGAAAGTACTATTGAAGAGAACAGCTCAATAAATGTATGTCATAATGAGATGGAACCATTCGACAAATTCCTGCAGTTTCGGTTGCCCATACGTACCTTTAGTTTGAATAAATAAGCAAAATTAATTTTCTGCCATAAAGTCTTGTGAGTCCTCCCTCTAACAAATATGGCGATGTCCCGTGACATGTGACGTCATCTTCCTCTGTCTTAAAATGATCAACTTCCGGTTTACTTTCGTTTTAGTTTTAAAAATTCTAGCACGGATACGATGAACTTGCAAGAAAACGATCACAACGATTCCGATGCTAGTTCAACAGACGATCGAGATTTTTCTTCGTCGAAATTAGGTTCTAAAGAATAGTAAGAACACACGCTTAGTCGTAGAAAACTTTCAAATGAGTCCGTATCATGCGATGTTGAAAGTTAGTCAAACTGGGAAAGTTGATATAAGTGAATAGTGATAGCGATAAGTCGAGTCCAATGTTATTAAATAGGACCAATTTTCACGTGCTAATTCTCTAATTATAATCACGTGTAGCCGGTCAATGATGATAAAGACTATAATCTATTTTTAGATATCATTCAAGCCTGACAAGTGTCATTTTATCGTGCAAAATCATCCCTTGACTTGATGACTTGTTGATGACCTTAGAACTTTATATAAGAATAAGGCTTACTTAATCATAGTCATAACTAATTAAAGTTTCCTAAATAATTGCCTACCTCTTTTTCTTCTTGAAGTTGGTTTCTTGGGAATTGGAATTACATGAAATTACTACCAATTATTACTTATTAAATCTCAAGTTCTTTAGTTTAAACCATTAAACTTATAATCTTAGTACGATTTTAGTGAAAAACTAACTTTTACCGAGCTAAAAATGAAACTGGCAAGCCTTTATTGATTATTATTTACAGATTATTTTTAGCAATGGAGGCCCTTGCTTTATAGGATATAAAAGTATTCTACAATGTCATATTAGGTGACAAATACCTTTAAATAACTTAATATAAGTATAATAAGTATAATGATAGTGTAACTATTAATGTTACTATATCTTATTGATATTTTCATTGATCTTATATTAGAACCTAACCCACTGTTTCATCCGATCAGAATTGGTTAACTTATTCTAATGAGTGTATCAGAATTTCTCAATCACACGACATTCTGATTAACATCTAGCATTCGCTCTTATTAAGTTATTGTTAATGATTAAATTATACATGAAAAGATTTATAAAATAAAAAAATATATGCTTCTATATCTACTTGATCAAACTGAATTTATTTTAAAATGGATGTTTAAAATATAGGGTGTATTTATTGTGAATTAAGCAGTATAATAAATTAATATACTTCCCCATGTAACTGATTCAAATGACAAATTAGGATTAAGTCTCCCTATCACTTCCTCTCTATAGATTTCATGATTTGATTCTTCTCAGCACCCCATTGAAAATAAAACTAATGAGGATATTTACTCAAACTTTGTGTGTTATCCTTTATTTCAAATGTTTCTATATATTTTGGATTTTGGATACTTTTTCATCAATTAAATTGTCTCCATATTTCATGATTTTAATACTTATTGGAATAAATGACAATAAAACAAACTAATTGGAACCTTTAAAAAAAAAACAACTCAAGCCTTATGAATTATCCTTATAATGAATTTCCTATTTCTATTTTCATTTTGTTTCCTTTTACATTTTCTGTTCAGTTTATAGATTATATTTTGATATATGAATTTAAGTTTCTCTAGAATAAACAGATAAAGAAAAAATCAAAAATAGTGTTAACACCCTTTTAAAATCTTATTTTTGTATTTTGCCTGCCAGGTTACAAGATTCATGTGTTGGTTTATTTTCAGTTGGGATTCTGCCTATGATAAAGAATTGGAAAATTTTAAAGATATCGGTGATGTAGGAGAGGTTTGGTAGGTTTTCATTCATTCTTCAATATCAATAACAGTTTTCTGTGGTCAGTCAGAATAAGCTCCTATGGCCCACAGGAAATTCTATTAATGTCCCATGTATATTTTGAATCTGTGATTTTTTGTAAAAATATTTTAGGTTTGGAGAGGGAAGTCAAAATAGAATTATACGATGGCTGGAGAAACAGGACTATATAAAGAAAGATTATCCAGTGTTAGATATTGGAACTGGTAATGGTATAATGCTTATAGAAATGGTAGTGTTAATGTTTGATATTATATCACTGTATCTGATGGGGCTAACTAAATGGGGTGATGCTTCACAGAGTGCAAGGAAAGCATTATTTGTCACCTTTCCTGACTCACACATCTGAACTGTATCTTTTAAACCTTTTTTTAAAATTGGGGGCTGTAAATAAGTTTAAGGTGGGGCTGCCCAAGGCCCTGTGAAGATTAAAGTTGGATGAGGCAGCTGCCTTAACCTCTACCTCTGCCTTATTGAAAGCCCTGCAAGTTGTATGCATTAAGAACTATTTGTAATATATTCCCAGGCTAAAGAAGGGTATACAGATTTAACTGGAGTAGATTATTCCCAACCAGGGGTTCAACTAGCTCAAAATATAACTCAATCTCAAAAACTACTGACAGACATTGTGTATCAAGTAAGTTACTCATGATTTTTGCCTTAAAGCACTAGATGTTAAAATAGTAACATTGAAGATAATAATAAAGAATATAAAATAGATTGGCAGTAAGTACAGGAACTGTATAATAGTGTAATAATAAAGAATATAAAATAGATTGGCAGTAAGTACAGGAACTGTATAATAGTGTAATAATAAAGAATATAAAATAGATTGGCAGTAAGTACAGGAACTGTATAATAGTGTAATAATAAAGAATATGAAATAGATTGGCAGTAAGTACAGGAACTGTATTATAGTGTAATAATAAAGAATATAAAATAGATTGGCAGTAAGTACAGGAACTGTATAATAGTGTAATAATAAAGAATATAAAATAGATTGGCAGTAAGTACAGGAACTGTATAACAGTGTAATAATAAAGAATATAAAATAGATTGGCAGTAAGTACAGGAACTGTATAATAGTGTAATAATAAAGAATATAAAATAGATTGGCAGTAAGTACAGGAACTGTATAATAGTGTAATAATAAAGAATATAAAATAGATTGGCAGTAAGTACAGGAACTGTATTATAGTGTAATAATAAAGAATATAAAATAGATTGGCAGTAAGTACAGGAACTGTATTATAGTGTAATAATAAAGAATATAAAATAGATTGGCAGTAAGTACAGGAACTGTATTATAGTGTAATAATAAAGAATATAAAATAGATTGGCAGTAAGTACAGGAACTGTATTATAGTGTAATAATAAAGAATATAAAATAGATTGGCAGTAAGTACAGGAACTGTATTATAGTGTAATAATAAAGAATATAAAATAGATTGGCAGTAAGTACAGGAACTGTATAATAGTGTAATAATAAAGAATATAAAATAGATTGGCAGTAAGTACAGGAACTGTATAATAGTGTAATAATAAAGAATATAAAATAGATTGGCAGTAAGTACAGGAACTGTATTATAGTGTAATAATAAAGAATATAAAATAGATTGGCAGTAAGTACAGGAACTGTATTATAGTGTAATAATAAAGAATATAAAATAGATTGGCAGTAAGTACAGGAACTGTATAATAGTGTAATAATAAAGAATATAAAATAGATTGGCAGTAAGTACAGGAACTGTATTATAGTGTAATAATAAAGAATATAAAATAGATTGGCAGTAAGTACCGGAACTGTATAATAGTTAATATAGTGTGCACCACTTCTTACTCGAGTAAATTTGTAAAAATATATGTCATTGAAATAATGATAATAATTTGACAGCCTGCTATCAATAAGAAATTGGCAGGTTTTCAATATTGACTGAGGATCTTCTGATGAAAAATTTCCCAAATTTTTGTGACTATCTAAGACGGGCACCCCCCCATGGTCGTGAGCCCTTTAACCCTTTGAACCCTGAGTGTAAATAAAATATAACACCTGTACCCTGTAACCAAGTAATAAAAGTAAAAGCGTATGATGTTAACGTTGTATGATGTCACTTAATAACGGCTGGTATACAATCTGCCCAGGTATATATTGCGTTAGTGTGTGGTCGGAAAGGGTTGAGAGTAAAGAATATTCACTATACATGCAAATATATCAGTACACAGATTAGTTCATGTTATTGCAGTGACAGGTAGATTTATTTAAATTATCCAGATTTGTGAAAAACCTTTAAATATGTGTTCAATGGGATAAAAGAATCATAGATCTTGTTATTTCGAACTATGCAGCAATGCCACTTAATAAATCATTTGTGAATCTTCTGCTTTATTTTAGGTGGCAGATATGACACAATCTATTTCTACATCATCAGAAAAGACCAATTCAGACATAGACTCTCCTAGTGCATTAAAACGAACATATAAACTTTGTATAGACAAAGGCACGTTTGATGCCATTAGTTTGTTGGAGAGTGAGTTTAAATCAAGTCGTGAAGTGTATGTTAGAAACGTCCGCCGTCTGACCGATACTGAGGAAGGGTATTTTATCATCACGTCTTGTAATTGGACGAAAGAACAGCTTGTTAATATCTTCAATTCTTGTGAGTTTATTTTTATATTTTTTAGATTTTACTCCAGGACCCCAAACAAAACACTTTTGTTCTAATACCTTCTTTTCAATTAGCGGTCTTGTCCTGAATTTGCAAACGACTGCATTCTTGATTAAGATCCATTGGTTTAAACAAGCTTATATTGGCATCTTTATTACCACCCATAGTTTCATATAGGTCTGAGGTCACAAGTCACAAATAAAACAGTTACAGAATAATCTCCACATTTCCTGTGAGTGCACTTGTACCATGTGTATGTTGTTTTACAATTTTTATGTCCGCACTTTTATCCATACACTTTTACCAAAATGTTTTTTTTTTATTTTTTGATTCAGGTTTTAAACTCCACGCTGAAATTCCAACACCTACATTTAAATTTGGTGGACAAGTTGGAAACAAAGTTACCTCCCTTGTATTCAAGCCTGTTTGATAATAAAATGTGTAAAAGACAATAGCCGGCATCTTTCTCTTTCATGTAGCATGAACAGGAAATCCTTCAAAAGATTGGGCAGTTTGCACTAGACTTAAAGAAACCAGACGACTGATGTGAAATCAGAAACACAGAGATGACATGGGTCCCCACTGCAGAATATCTCTTATAAGGCTTTCATAGCCAAATATTGTTTGGGAAATCGAAATGGTGCAAATAGAAAGGGTTAGCCAACCTCATTCCCCATCTTCACAATGTCAACCTATTACAAACTGTGTTTAATACCTTGACTACAATAGCCACATGTGTCACTGAAGTCTGTAAATGAAGTGATTTGATTGGACCATGAATAAACGAATACAGCCGGAGTCCCGACAGAAAGTCTGTAACAATAAGTCATAATTCTTACTGTCTTTCTGTCGAGGACCCTGATTGGCTGTATTTGATAGGGTACGGTCCAATCAAAGGCATAATACGAAGTGTGTAATAGCTTGACATTGTGAAGATGCTCTTTCCCATTAACTGTATGTATTGAAATAAAAGACAAGTGATATAAGATCACCACAAAACAACATTTATTCTTCAGTATATAGACAATGTCTCAATCTGTCTTAACATCCTCTTCATAAACTCTTATAGCTGTACCTGAGCTTAACCAACTTTCTATAGTAATAAATCATATTCGATAGTATTATTAACTTATTTCATAATTAACTTTCTTAATAAAGACAAAACATGACGAGTTTTCAGACATTTATCTCAAGCTAATGTATTTAAATATATGTTTTTCCATTATTGAACGACATTAAACTGAATTTTTGACTAATATATTTAAATATATGTTTTTCTTTTATTACTGAATGATACATTTCACTGAATTTTTAATGTTTTAATATCAGAATTGGGGAGGATAGTTTTAAAGCAAATTGTTTTTTTTTTAAATTATTATTTTTAACATTTATATAAACAGAAGTATGGTTTATAAATTGCAGAAGAATTGCCAATAATAATTTTAATATTTTCATTTCATTCATACTGAAGCACTGATATAATTGACTTGTCCAGAACGTTTCAAAATAATTTCTTCTCTTTCGAGCAAAACTGTCGACGTTGTCTTATTCAGTCTGAATTCAGTTGTCAGAAAAACAAGGCAGTACAAAATTCCATACTAAATACAAAGAAGTTTGAAGTCAATTTTCTTCTTTTGAATGTGCTTCAACAGGCAACATCATGCAGTGTGCAATGAGGGAAATTTTGCCAAGACAACATTAACCTTCTCCATTTCGATTCCAAGTGTCAAAAGATCTTACACATCTGTCAGAAATGAATTTTCTAAATTAATTAAGGGCAACCTTGAACAACTAATAAACAATATTTCTGTTGTCTAAACTAATCAGTTAAAAGTACTATCATCTTTTCATGTTATATCCCTACCAGTGAAACCACAAACACTAAACAAATTAGATGTGAACAAATTAAATATTTCATTTTCAAATTATGGCTCTCAGATTTCAGCAAAAAATGGAAAAAAAAATTGTAAGATTTTGTCCAAATATTTAGGCCACGTATTCTTGAAACTATCTTAGAGCTATGATGTCCTAGAATCAATGTACATCCTAGCTCTAAGATCGTTTCGAGAATAAATGGCCTGTATTTTTGCAGACTAAATTCAAATTTTTAATAATTATTGGGTTGTTAAATTATTTTTTATTTTTTTTTTCAAAAAAGCATATAATTTTCAACTTCCAATGTTTGAACATTTGTTTTTTTTTTGTTATTTCAAAATTCTTACTGATTTCTACTCATCTTGACAAAATTCTTTTTTTGTTTGAAACAACTAGATTGACAGATTTCCTTAATTTGCCTAGATTTGAAAGCCATCAAGAATATTTCCCTCATCAGTTTAATATTGTTATAATCTAAAGAATATAATAATTAACATTAATATAGAATTTATATTATTTTAACATCAGTTAGTTCTTGTAGCACATTCCTCCATAATTGACAGGCTAGAAGATTAATGAACCAACAACCAAGGTATACCAAACCAATAATGTTTTTTGAAAATGTTCAACTATGAAATTATTAGACACTCATTTTGACAAAAGGTTATTTAATTTTGCTTTACGAGGCAGAAATGCGAAATAGCAAAAATCAAAATGGCTTCTTTTTGTCATCGTTATCAAGAAATCGGTTCTGCATGACATGATTTGTTTGACCATTAGTAAGGTCATTAGAACGCAACTATGCTAGATAATTTGTAAGATGAGAATAGAGACTTCGCCACTTCACAAGCCATGTACCATGATATGTGTTACAAGAACTAACTTGTAATTGAAGTAAATAAATGTGGTATATCAATTACTTAGACATATACAATAATATAGAGAGAGAAAGATAGATAGCATAGACAAAACAACAAAAGCTAAGAAAATCAAAAAATCTTTTTAATCTATAATGAGTTCTCTCCCCTGATTTTGATCAAATAAAAAAGAAAGCCATAAAAATATATTCCACTTTGCGCAAAGCAATTTGCAACAAGTTATTTTATTTTATGGCATTAGAATTCATAAACCCTTATCAAATCGGTTTTGAAAACTTTTATCCCCTTTTTTTTAGCCAACCAAAATCAAGAACCACAACTCTATTTCTAATTCACTCTTTTTCACACAATGCAATATAAACTATATTATATTATATCTTAGGATGATAACGTTAACCTACATCATTCACGATTTCATTTCTTTATCTTATTAATAAACTTATAATGTCCTTTTACAGAATTAACAGGGATTATAGCCTTCTAAATATTTGCTATACCAGCTGATAGAGATAAATTTAAGTTCTCTGTATCACTTTCATAATGAAAATCTAACATACAGTGTAATTAATTATCGAATAAGTAACAATGGAAGTTATAAAGGTTTTGTAATTATTCATTTTACCAGCTGTTAAAGCTCTCTGGATCAATCTTGAGAAATATTAGTAACTTCTGTAGAGATATTACCCATATTATAGATAATAGGATTGTTGTCACTCTCTCATGCCTTTTCATGTTTTATAAACAAATTAGATATCCAGTTTTTACTACTGAAAGTGATCAGATGTCTGAATATAGAGTATTATCAGCTTCTTATCTGTTAGTATAGCAAAAATATAGACACAGTACCCCTTTATCGTATCTTATATTAGCATAGAATGTTTATAAAGCTCTTAAAAATAATCTTTACTTAATACAAAACAAAGCTACAATATTCAAGAGAAAACTAATATTTCACTCGCAAGGTGGAAATAACTCTATCCTAGTCCTGTCAATATTTGACCATGTTTCTTATCATTTTGAGCGTGAAACATCTGAACAAGTCAGGGTAAAATCCAAAATGAGGAGCTCAAACTCAAATTGGTACGAAAATTATCTTACAGAGAGAATTGACTTTTCTTTTTTTTCCTCTCAATTTTTCTTATTTATTAGAAAACTTCTGAAAGCGAAAGTTTAATTCATTATTTCTGGCAAGAGGCAATGTTCTTATTTCTATCTTTGCTTTTTATTATTTCCTTTAACTTCATATCTTTAGTTCAACCTAGTTTGTATGCCTCTTTTGTGCCAAGGAAGGGGAGAGAATTTAAAGCCAATTTCTAATAACATTTTTCATCGAAGAATGACAAAGCTGTTTCAAGAATTGGCCTTAGGATATTTCATATGCAGTGATTTAACAATGTACTGATTGCAATAACCAATAAAAATGCTTGTTACGTTTCATATCAGATAGTATCAAATGTAACAAACCTTTTCATTGGTCAATACAAACAGTACACTTAACAAAACTTCAATGAAGATATCCTTGTATTCAAATCAATAGTTCAAATTAAAAACTTTGTCGAAAAGTTTTCAATTTCAGCCAAAAATCTGAATACTCTTCTCAAAAAACAAAATAATTACATATTATTTCCAAAACATTTCAAAAATAAAACAAAGTGCAAAATTTTGTGAAGAACATAAACCCACAAGCTAAATGTTTTATAATATAATATTTATAGAAAGAAAAGATTTCACCTTGAGAAATGGGGCTTGATTTTCACTCAAATTCACATGAAAATATATTCGAAGGATTTTAGTCCTCACATACAGGCCTACTCAGCACAATAGTTGGAATTGTTTTTCCTGGATTTCTACATAGTTACCAGAATTAATAATATGAATGTATAGTTACAAGAATTCCAAATTAACCCAGGCTTAATAATGTATTAATGTATACTAACAACTACCAAGTACAGTATCCTATCCTGGCGCCGTATTCTCGAAAAGATCTTAGCGCTATGATGTCCTAGAATCAGATAAGAACTTACGACATCCTAGCGCCAAGATCGTTTCGAGAATACGGGGCCTGAAGCTCAACTATCATAAATATTTCTTCATTTCTCCAAACTTTACCTTAAAATCTTTTTAATTTTACAAATTTGAATGATAACCAAACTCCATCTCCATTTTGAAATCAAATTCAAAGTGTGATTATTTCAATATAAGAAATAATCATGAAAAATAGAAACAGCAATAGGCAACACTCCCTAACTATCAACAGACCATCAAATTTCATTTTTCTACAATCAGTTTGACGGAAGCCAAGTAAAAACTGTGTTTAAAGTAATTCTTGTCTAAAATATTCTTTGATAATGTTTTATACGAGTAATTCTATACTGTTCTTTATTTCATGCATTGAGCGTTATCTCAGCAGTTGAAAAATTGAGTTACACCAAATTTAGATTCTGTTTTCATATTTCTATATCGCTATGTAATTAATACACAGAGTATACAATACTGTACAACTGTATTTTCAGAGTGAAAGGGTTTGTTTTAATTGTACCAAGTAAATGATACATGTAATCAATATGGTCTGTGATAGAGGTGTGCCTTGCTTTAAACCTGTACAGTCAAATAATATATATCATTACCTAGTTAAAGATATATTACAATTTTAAATCAATATCTCATAAGACATGCATCATGCTTCTTAATTAATATACCAACACAATTAGCAAAATAAAATAACCTACATTTATTATATATATAATATTTTCTTCAGAAATCAACTTTCTTGTCGTATCCATTTAAAGGTGGGAATAGACTAGGGTTACTGTCTGGTGCAGCATATGGTGCAGAAATGATGATACAGAAAGAAATAAAAGAAATTAATCGTGTCTGCATTGTGTCCAGACCTGCTTCTTTCCACAGTTTACAGCCAATCAATTCTGCATTGTGACTACTCCTGTATTCGCTTCTTCTATTATCTACTGTATCAATGATCTCTCAACTAGACCAAACACTCTACCTGGTCTATTTCCACCTTTATATAGAGATGAACACATCTAAATAACCAGCCCTGTATTTAGTAGCCAATGTTTACATAGAGTTTTGATATTTTTCTACTAAATGTGTCTTGTCATATCAGTAGATTACACAAATCAATCCAAATATTTAATTGAACGTTAGCTTGAAAATCAATAACAGAATCCAAGGCAGCGTCACAAGACATGATTAACTTAAATCAAGTTTTTAAAAACAATTAAATATTTCGACTGTACTCTTAAGAAGAAAAACAAATTACACTATTATAACAATAAACATAATTAAATAGAATTTTAACGACCTTTGCCCTACTTACAATTAATTATTTTAACAAAATACATGATTAATTCAAAATTCATTTCAAATATCAAAGACAAAATTCTCTGTGAATTAAGAGAAAAATTACAAATATATAATTGAGAGATAAGAGGCCTACTGTTTAAAAATTTGTGACTTGCATGCAATTTCTACAAGCGTAGATCATATCTGAGTATAGTCGACCAAAAGGTTAGCTCCCCTTGGTGACTGCAAATTACAAAAAGCAAAGAAAACAAAATATACTTATTCATAGATTACATTTTTATATTTTAAACTATTTATAGTAACAAATTATCTTAAAATATCTTCAACTCTCCTTGAGTGATCCAATTTTTTTTTTAACGTTTTTTAATCTACTTTTTTTAACATTAAAGAGGCCCAAGAGAAGTTAACTTGGAAAGTTTAATAAAAGAATTATCATTATACACAAAAAAACCAATTGTTTCTATAGCAACAAATATTTTAAGACGTCTTACATGTGTCTCCATGACAGCAATGCATCATCCAATTTAATTAGTTTATTTTAACGACTTACAGCTCAAAAGCTACGTTGTTTTCTTAAATTCTGCATTTTATATCCATTAAGTTTTAAATTTCTTTCTTTAATAATTTTTGCAGAATTTGTACCAAACCATTTAAGGCATTTTATCAAATAAGTGCTTATACATTCACAGACGAAGAATTTCATGCACTAAGCATTTTAAATCCATGTCACATTTTTCTTAAAACTTTGAAATCATACATCCACTAACCCACTTTTACATTTTTTGTTATTTCACATTTGTTATGTTTGGTTTAAGACTGACTCTAGGCTACGAGAAAAATCTCTTTAAGATTATCTTAAAACATCATGAATCCAAGACATTTGATTGGTTAATGCTGGTATAGTATCAACCAATCATTTGCCTTATTTTCAGGACTCCTGGAGAATCTTTGAAGTATATTCTGGATAAATTCTCTTGTTTAAATTAAAGACATGAATTCAACTGAAAATGTCTTTAGCGCTAATTCTTAACAGATGCCATATTTCCTACCATTTTACGAAGAACTTTTACATTTTGACGTAGTCATACACTAGAGGGCTAGAAACATTCTTTAGTTCAATTATCTATATCAAAAGCAATATTTTAAGAAGTTGACAGGCAACTCTGAGATGTTACTATAAAATCACAGCCTATAAACTAACAAACATATTGCTTTATGTTAACACTCTAAAATCAACAAAAACTTAACATATCTTCAACACAATGGTTTCTCTTGAAAAAATCGGCAATTAACAGTTGAATATTTTTATGGATAAATGCCCGTAGCAAAAAGCTTGTTTCACCAAAATTCACATATGGTCAAGATAATGGTTTCTCGTAAGAAAAAAACGAGGAATTCCTTAGACCTTTTTTATTAGGTTTGTGACAAATGCATAAGCTATTTCCAAAGAAAGAACCATTTCTTAGACAACTATCGAATTAAATGCAAGATATTTGTGTAAAATCGTTGCTATATTTAATATCTTAATTTGACTAGATTTGAACTTAAGCTACCTGATTCTTATAAATTCGCCCGGTAAACAGTCCTTCCACCATTTTCTTTCTTCTTTTCTGTCTGTCTTGTCTCCATAACAACAAATTTCTTGTGCATGATCGTTAAATAACAAATAACAAGTACAAAACGTACAAAAAATACGCCTCATATTAACGAATTTCGTGTAAAAAAATCGGTTTATATAGCACTCATTCTTCATCCATACATCAGATGCCATTTTATTGTCATGACAACACTATGACATCATAACCTTATGAGGTCATAACATATTGTTTGATGTTCATTTGTAACAAAATGGCTGCTTCTAAAAATGTTTCGAAGTCCTTTGGCATTGATTGATGCACCATATGACATCACACGTCGTTACGAAAAATTGCATCACAAAAACGTCAATTTATAAAAAACTATGGCAACGACATTGTCATGACATCATAATGATGTTAATCACTATAGGATGCTTATAGCATAGTTTCTTTACCACTTGGGTATAACAGATGAATAGAGCACTAACTTTATAATGCCCGTAATAAGTCTTAAAGGGTCTGTCCCTTTTTATAGGATAGATAACTGAATACACAAACAGTTTATCTTTTTTTCAAATTTGTTGTAAGTCTGATAATGTCAAGGGAACTTTCAACTTAAACAAGGGTGAAATTAATATTTCAAATTCATGTCCTATGGTATTATTTGTTCGATCAATAGAAATAAATTCAAACAATTTAAAAACCGTGTTGTGGCCAGATTTTATTTATTCAGCCAAAAAAAATGAAGAAATCTGATTGCCATGGAGTATCAACGTTAAGTCTCAACATAGAAGAAATATAAAATTCAGAAGAGATCAGAATGTTATTTTTCAAGGTTTTCAGAAATAAAAAAAATTCAGTCCCTTAATTCAATTTTTTAGAAAAAACATTTTCAGTGAATTTTAATAGAAAATTCCACCATTATTACAAGTTGAAAGAGGGTCAAGTTTGGTCAAGGAATATGTTATTATTTAGAGTAATTTAAGGACTATTATCAAATCCTGCAGCAGACGCCTCCCCAGAAGAGAAATTAGAGTCAGCGTTAAAGTTGTTGATAGCCCCAGTGGCTTCATCAGCATCTGAGAATACTCCGATGGGTTCATCAATAACTCCTCCTTCTCCCTCGGCAGGATTTTCCTCTGTTGCTGCCCCTTCTTCATCATCCCCTCCAGCTTCACTGAAAAATATTTTCAAGTCAGTTGATTAACTGTCAAAAAGTACCGGTATACATAACTGTCAAAGAGTATACATAACTGTCAAAGAGTATACATAACTGTCAAAGAGTAGACATCACTGTCAAAGAGTATACATCACTGTCAAAGAGTATACATAACTGTCAAAGAGTATACATAACTGTCAAAGAGTATACATCACTGTCAAAGAGTATACATCACTGTCAATATACATAACTGTCAAAGAGTATACATAACTGTCAAAGAGTATACATCACTGTCAATATACATAACTGTCAAAGAGTATACATCACTGTCAAAGAGTATACATAACTGTCAAAGAGAATACATAACTGTCAAAGCGTATACATAACTGTCAAAGCGTATACATCACTGTCAAAGAGTATACATCACTGTCAAAGAGTATACATCACTGTCAAAGAGTATACATAACTGTCAAAGAGTATACATAATTGTCAAAGCGTATACATAACTGTCAAAGAGTATATATTTTTGTCACAATTTGTCAAAGGTAGACCCACCAGCCGGGGCCATTAGCTGCCACTTATACTGATTTCTTTTCAGACAGAATCTACCAGACATCTGTGAGAATGTTAACTGTGAGAATGATTCACAACTTTATGTTGTAATATTGTCTCATACATTTCGCTTATGGTGGCCAGGATGTACATTGGACAATTTAAAGTCGGATAGGGGTACTAAGAATCCAAAAGGTTGCTTTTAACAGTTTAGTTGTTACCTTTTGTACAAATACTTCCCTTAGCAAAGTGGAAAAAGATTACAAGTGGAAATATAATCAATGGAAGAGAGATCCACAGCAACTCAGGTACGAAATTTATAACAACTGGTTTTCTTTTCTACATTTTTGTTGATTGTTGTTAAACAAGACATCATTTTGTAATTCTGAAAAGCTATATGGACAGCTCTATCAAAAATGTTTTGAGAGCTAAATCTCTTAAGTTATGATTTTTTGGATACAAGTCATATTTATCCTAACTGGCTTCACATCATTCAATTTTGCACCTCGCCTAAATTGCCACTGAATAAAAATAGATATCTTACTCGTTAGAAGTATCGACTGTTACTCCACGCCCTTTTGGTTTAGCAGCTTTCCCTTTCCCAGCTCGGGCTCGATACTTAACAGCTGGACGTCTGACCTGTCTTGACATACGGGGGTAGCCTCTTGGTGGAGGAGGACCTTCGTAATAATCATAACCTCTAGGGCCATAATAATCTTCATAATACTGAAACAAATATAGATTGAAAATTTCATTCAAGATATAAACATCTGTATTTCTGTACTACCACAAATTTACCATAAAAGATGGATTGGATTCTATTCAAAAATAGAATGCTTGCATGACTGAGGACACTCTGGACCTGCAGGTTAGTGAGCAAGGGTCGAACTCACTGAGCCACCCCATCCCGGCAGAAACTACCGGAACGGTATCTTAACTCAAATACAAAGTTTTCTCACGTGAGAGAATATTTTTTACTCAAATCAATAATTGATCCAAATCAAAATATACAGTTAATTGATACATAAAACTTAAAAGTTTGTCATAATTTAAAACAATTTTTCATATCCCTTGCCTGGGGTAAATTTATGTTGGATACAATACATGGTTACAATTGATGAAACATAATATAAAAATATAAAATACCTGTTGTCTGAATCCTCTAGTAGGATACATGGGTGGTCTGCCCCTGATAGGTCTATTGGGTAGATATCCTCTGTAAAATATAATGGAATACATTGGCTATTAATATAGGATTTAGGATTATAATACCAACAAATGTTTCCAAAAGTCCTGAACAGGACAGAACAGTTTCACTCAAGGTCAAATGTCCAATATGACATTAGAGATATGATGGAGATGCAGCTTTATCAGTGTGTTCAATTTGCAGAAATAAAAACTAATTATTATTAGGAGTCCATGGCCAGTGCTTCTGGATTCACAAAGCACCAAGATGACGAATAGAAATTTGTTACAAACCTTCGACCACCACCAACAGACATAATCTGAGGAGTAGGACCTTGACGACCTCGTCTACTAGGTACATTGGCTCCCCAGCTACCAACCACTACACCAGCAATCTCTAACTGTCCACCTCTAGCATCTACTGGTGAACGACCTGAAATCATGGAGAATTCTCATCATGTGTAAAATACTATAAGGCTACAATGAGATATACTTTTTTTTTCTATATATTGTTTTGTAATTTAAGAATTGCACAATTCTTCATTCAGCAATACAAGATGAAAACGATTCCCTGCACCACCATTTTCTGCATGAGTCAATGTTGCGACCCAAAACAAAGAGTTACCAAGCAAGATGTTATTGAAGATATTTTCCATATATCAAGGACTGACACTCAGGAAATATTTGTTGAATCGTACTCAAATTTTAACTTATTTAAGATCTTGTGTATATAGTCCTTCACCTCATCTTCTAAATACGTTAATTTTATATTTTATTTTGTAACAGACTTACCAAGCAGTCCCCTGCCACGCCCTGGTGAGCGTTGTGGTGTGGAGGGAGGGTAACCAATACTAGACATCTGATTAGGATAACCACCACGACCATAAGGCATCCTGGGGGCACCTGCTGGGCGGTAACCTATTGGTGCACCGTGGGGGAAGGAGGGGTAGTTGCCATAAGGACTAGGGTAAGGATTAAACATGTTGGCAGGGAGTAACGGTTTAGCAAACTCGGCTCGTGTGTTTTCTAAGATGGCTTGTCTCATTCTCTCTACTCTTAACACTTGATCAACCTGAAAAAAAATATCATATTGTAAAATATCAATTAAAAGAAAACTGACTCTATTTCCATTTACATATCATCATCATGTACGAGCAATCATTAGAAAGATTGTTATAACATTATATAGTTTGTTTATTCAATTCCAAGTTAAACGGACATGTTCACCATATTATTGACCAACATAGTCTCAGAATCAGGAATTTTTAAGCTGAGCCAATCAGTAATAGTGTTCACAGCTCATTGTCAAAATTTGACTCTTCAAATCCATGTGTGTCTAGAATTATGCGCATCAGAAAGTTGAGAAGTTCCTAAGAAGAGATTCAAAATGTATATAAAATATAGTCCATGTAAGCAAAATATCAAGAAATTTATTTACCTGTCCATCACACATATCTATCAAAGGAGTATTATTATTAGCTTTTAGTAGTTTAAAATGGAATAACTTTCCATCGAAAAATAACCAAGGACAGCTCATATTCCAGGGTATAGGTGCTCCACATACATCATTAGCAAATATAGCTGTTTCTACACCAGACATAAATAACGAGGCCAGTTGAATACCTCTAGGATGGATGGCTGGTAACTGAAATTAATCCAAAGTTTTCAAGTTCAAATCTTCAGTAAACAATTAAAAGCTAAAAGCATGATCAAAATCAACTGCTTATTCATTTTTTTTAATCTAGTTTTTAATCAAGCAAAAATTGACATTAAACCAAAATTTTCCAATTCAAATCTTCAGTAGTCTTACAAGAGCTTGTTTGTATTTACGATGGCCTAGGCCAGCGGCTAAAACGATCGCAACTGATTCAGCACTGGCAACTGTGATCTACAGGATGGTGACAAATTCTGACTGTTTTAGTCAAGTTTTCACACTTTTATGCTCAAGTTGAATTAAACTAGCGATTATCATCTCAGACATTGCTAGTTATTAGTTGTTGAAAATTCAGTTTCTCTCAGATTCTGTCTGTTACAAGGTCGAGCAGCTATAACACTTGAGAGAATTAAACTATTGCTCCATACTATACCTTCAAATCCTGCATAGTTTGTACATCAACTAATAAAGGTGAAACAGCCATGGCTAAAAACGCATCTAATTCTTGTCGTTGTATAACACGCCCAAACTGTACAATATATCTACAGTATAAATAGTTAATAGTTATAAAAGATATACACAAGAAATATCTCAAAAGATATAACATACTCTATCAACAAATGATAATATTTTTTGTTGTAGGCATGGTAGGCACAGAGTTTTCAGTCTCTTCACAGAACCTTATCATATTCTTCAAGAAATGTTCATGTTTGGAGTCTATATTGTGACTTCACTTTGAGATATTTATAATAAATTTGGCAATATACTTTCAAGAGATGACGACCTGATATTGGTGGAGCTTCTAGTTTTTTTATTGACACTTGAAGTCATGCATGATGGTTATTACATAAAATATTTGGCTTAAAACTCGTCAAAATATTTCTATTTTTTTTCTTTTACTTTTCTCTTTGGTCAATTAAGGTTTTATTTAAAAAAATAACCTATCTATCAGCAAGCACAGCTACTGTAACTAAAGACAAGCGTTCTAAATACTGTTATTAATATAATACATCCCTACCTTAAAACACAGCACATGACTAGTAAACATTGAGGAACATAATTAGTATTTAACATCAAGGGCGATTCACTCTGCATACAAGTCAAAAAAGCTCGTAGACGTCTGTTCTTGTCCTCTGCATTCTGTCCGAGCCACATTCGTTCCACGCTGGGGGTCTTCCATTCCACTGGTTTGGCGATCACCAACTCAAAACTGGGTCGTGTTGTTCCTCGTCGGATCACCCATTCTTTGACGGGAATATCAAAACATTTTGGTGTACCTGTACTGGGTTCTCCTATAAAGAAATTTAAATGAAATAGAATTTAACTTTTAAGGAAATGAAATGAATTGAGCTTAACGTCCTACTCTTCTGCACATCATTAAGCTAATGGATTTCGGGCAACGCCATACAGTGTGCAATGAGGGACTGAGATAATAAATAGTCATGGTAACACAAGATTTTTAAATTAGCCAATCACAACCTTGCTAGTAGCCATTTTTATATATTTTGTTAGTAAATATGAACTCAAAACTTGTGAATAATAGGAATAAAGGCAACCCCCTGACAAATGCTGTGTTGATTGGTTAAACAAAGCTGATTTTGAACCACAGTCCTAATCTTATTGATAAGTGAGTGAAGTCTTAATGATGATGGTAACATCATAATCAGGCTTAACATTCAAGAGATTTCTTGTTAGCATTTTGATTTTTTTATATTCCAGAAACCAAACTCAAGATAGCCATGTTACTTTAGTTACTTTCCCTTTATAAAGAACTGAATAACTGAAAATATTGAAATTCTGTCTCACCTTTTTCCTTTTCTGAAGTTTCATGTATAATTTTGGTTTTATTTAGATTGAATAAAACTGAGTAAACTGTTTGACGTATTGGTCTAAATAGGTCAATATAGGATGGTAATTCTCTATTGGTATCATCTTCTAATACAACTGGTAGTTTTAACTCCCCCTGAAATTAACAATACATTAATATTAGTATCATCTTCTAATACAACTGGTAGTTTTAACTCCCCCTGAAATTAACAATATATTAATATTAGTATCATCTTCTAATACAACTGGTAGTTTTAACTCCCCCTGAAATTAACAATACATTAATATTGGTATCATCTTCTAATACAACTGGTAGTTTTAACTCCCCCTGAAATTAACAATATATTAATATTAGTATCATCTTCTAATACAACTGGTAGTTTTAACTCCCCCTGAAATTAACAATACATTAATATTAGTATCATCTTCTAATACAACTGGTAGTTTTAACTCCCCCTGAAATTAACAATATATTAATATTAGTATCATCTTCTAATACAACTGGTAGTTTTAACTCCCCCTGAAATTAACAATACATTAATATTGGTATCATCTTCTAATACAACTGGTAGTTTTAACTCCCCCTGAAATTAACAATACATTAATATTGGTATCATCTTCTAATACAACTGGTAGTTTTAACTCCCCCTGAAATTAACAATACATTAATATTGGTATCATCTTCTAATACAACTGGTAGTTTTAACTCCCCCTGAAATTAACAATATATTAATTTTAGTATCATCTTCTAATACAACTGGTAGTTTTAACTCCCCCTGAAATTAACAATACATTAATATTGGTATCATCTTCTAATACAACTGGTAGTTTTAACTCCCCGTGAAATTAACAATATATTAATATTGGTATTATCTTCTAATACAACTGGTAGTTTTAACTCCCCCTGAAATTAACAATATATTAATATTAGTATCATCTTCTAATACAACTGGTAGTTTTAACTCCCCCTGAAATTAACAATATATTAATATTAGTATCATCTTCTAATACAACTGGTAGTTTTAACTCCCCCTGAAATTAACAATAGGTTAATATTAGTAGTCAGGTGTCCCAATAAACAGGCCATCAAATTTCAACAATTACAAAACTGAGACTACTGAGACCACAACATTATCCTACCTGTGAGAGAAGTTGATAAATCCAGGAGCACATCAAACCTTTCTGGTGTCGTTCACTGGCAATACGCATGATCTCAGGGGTGACGGATGGTAACTTGGTACCTGGTTGTTTTTTAGGTTTATGACTAACAGTTATTCCAGGGGATGTAGGTAATACACCAGCTGAAATATCAAAATTAAAATGATAAATATAAGTTCATAAATAAACAGAACAGATTATTTTTAAGCATAAAGAAGAGTAATTATAGGCCTTCATTTTGAGAAATGTTTATCAATAAAATAAGCTAGCTTAAGCTAGTAGAAAATGAAATAGCATGCTCTATTTCATACAAATTTCCTTATAAAGCAATGAAGTCTGCCAGTGCCATATAGGAAAGCCTAGCACCATATTTTAGAGTGGTTTGACTTACCAACACTAGGATGTAGAGGTTGACTATCAGTCAAACTAAGTCCAGACAGCTGAGCTTCTAAACTAGAATCAAATCCATTCAATAATCCTTTATTTAACCCAGAACTATTGGCTAGGATATCTGGTGCATTGGGATTTAAGGTGTTCATATAGCCTCCAATCTCCTGTAATGGATGGAGGAAATTAATGAGAGTGTCTGAATGTGGCAATGAATAATTGTGCCAATGGATAAATGTGTCAATGAAAAAAATGAATGAATGAACCACTGAATGGTGCAATGAATGAAAGAATGTTTTAAAGAATTCTAGAGTGAATCAGGCAATGAACAAATGAGTTAAGTAATGGATGAATGAACAAATGAGTTAAGTAATGAATGAATGAACAAATGAGGCAATAAACAGAATGAATGAACAAACAAAAGCATGAATGAATAAATCAGAACAGAATATAAGCTTATCCTTAGTACAAAGGATCTAATTCTACACATGAAAGTATTGGCAAGCAGAATTAAGCACTGGAGTAAAGTTAAAATTCCAACAAGGCCAAATGAATATTATAAATGAATAAATCTGGCAACACTTTTTACCTGAGGTGATTTTTGTTCAACATCAGGGCGAGGATAACCTCCTACCTGTCCCTCAGGACCTCCAGCTGAAAAAAATCATATAATATTCAAAGCAGCTAACAAATTAAATCATATATAAACAATAAGCAAAGCAGATCATGCTTACTCTTTTTGAAACGCCTGATGGTACTTCTCTTTGTAGGAGTCCAATACCATATAACTTAAACTCTCAATTTTGCTATTCTTTGAACGAGATTTTGTTAAAGGAAATGTCTGGCTTGTACGGTTTTTTTCAATGAGCATCATAATTAGCCTTGAAGATATATAAACATACAATCTATCACTAGTCAAAGCAATGAAAAGCAAATTTCTTGACATTAAGCTTTTTAAACATAACTTACATATTAGGTCCATGTCTGTATTAGAAATGAAATGAAATGAATGGAGTTTTACGTCCTACTTTTCTGCACCATGTGGACTAATGAAGACGGGCAACGCCATGCAGGATGCGATGAGGGAAATTTTGCCAGGACAGCGGCACGAGTCTGCTCTTTTTCGATTTCCAACTGTCGAGGGATCTTTAACGTGCACAGCCTGTAGCACACGGGGCCTCCGTTTATTGTCCCATCCGAACGACTAGACGCTTTTTCCATGTCAGCCCCTCTAACATGCATCACTGACAGGGGGAATGTCTGTATTAGAGGAAACGAAACCTTTTAAAACTTTGTAACTTACATTTAGGTCTAGGTCTGTATTTGAGGAAACCTTCGTGAGTACCATTTAAATAATACTGGACACTCTGTTTAAACTTTAATATCATTTCATTCTTATTTCCTTTACTATTTCTGAAAATATCACACAACTAATAATATCTAATACACAGATACAAGTGAGTCCTAAATTTCAAGATGAGACAAGCAGAGATGTATGCATCCCATTGGAGAGACTTTAGCTGGATAAGCTGTTGACAGATTGTTAATAAAAAAAATTCTCAAAAACAACTCAGAGTTTAAGCATTTCAGTACCAGTAACCTTATTGGATAATAATAGCTGAATAAGTTCCCATTTATAGCCCCAAATAGTCCTAACATATAAAGCTGACTTACTTGAAGACAAGTTCACCAATAAGGTCAAGGTCGTCTGTGGCTGGAAGTTGACGAACAAATGTAACAACAGAGAGTATAACATTATCAGGCGATACCTGAAACGGATTAAATTAGATTATTGGTCAGAGAAAGATGGAGGTTACAAATTGCAAAATAATTTGGAGTATTCACACAAGAAAATCCTAGAATAGACCTCTTTACTTCAAAAATCCTACCTGGTTTGTTAACATCAGCCAATATTTTCATCACTGTCCGATCACATTGACAGATCACAAACCCTTAAACCAGATGCCGCTATCAATTAAAAAGTAACCCGTTTTTCCACCGACCCAAATAACAGCAAACAGAGATGTACGTACCTTTAATGGCTTCCCTTCTGTATCTAAACAAGAATTGAGTTGATTTCTGAAAAAATCGTAAAGATCTTCTTCTGGAAGGATGTGGTTACCTGCAGAAAAAAATAGAACACATACATGTATATAATGTTGGAATAAACCGCAGCTATGACAATGTGGTACCAGGTAGAGGGCATGCTTACCTTTCTAGACATCTGATACCACTTTTAATTATGAATTACTCACTGAAGACTGATATACTTCCTCATGTGAAAAGTTCATTAGACAATAATATGTTGTTTTAGATTTCTGGTTTTGAGTTGCAGTTCAGATCAATAGTACTGTACTGTCCTTTATTTTTGCAAAAGAGATGACAACAATCTTCAGGTCAATTTCGTCTTTCTGTTTGTAAATGTTCAAAATTCAAATTCATGTTATTGATCTGAAAATGTCCATTTTGGAGAAGACATTAGAAGCCAAAGAAATCATTTTGTATTTCTACCAGTCTCTCAAAGTAATGCATGTGAAACAACAGTTCCAAGGTGGAATGTTCCAGTCAAAGAATTCATAACTACATTAGTGAAAACTCACCCAACAAAGCAGCAAAAACACAAAATCTATTTGGATTTAAATCTAAACATTTAGCTATTTCGTCCATGATGTACTCTTTCGTTTCCAGAGAGCCTTTATAGGTTAACTTCAAATTATTGGATGAAAAATATCGTGGAGGATCGAAGATGGCGTACGTTGATTCTTGAGCTATGATGCCTTGTAGATTATGTTCTCGACAGAATCCAATCACCTCTTGGAAATGATCGTCCATGGAGCACGCAACAGTGACATTCAAATGACGTAAAGCCATACGTAAACTTCCCTTTAAAAAAACTGGGGGCATCCACCAAATCTTTGGGGGTGGTGTACCCTTGTTTTGCAAATGTCGTAAAATGGAGTGCACTTTTTTTTTCTGGTTTATTTGTTCAGTAAACCAATCGTTCATTCGTTCACTTTCCAACCCTCCATTGAAAAACACAACCAATTCCATGTTGGCATTGTGACAGGCTTGGACAAGATTAGTTAGGAAAGCTGTCATCCGATTCCACTGGCCCCCACAGACCCAATCTGAATAGTAACCCCCATAGAGTCGGTCCAAACAGCTCTCAGCATCAACAACAAGACAGAAACGGGCAGAACCTCCATATCGACCACGCCTTTTCGACACAAACCCACGAGCGATCTTCAGCAAATCTACCGACACACAGGCCGACGAACAGTTCGTTTCCAAGTAGTCTTGCAAAGAGTTTATCCCCATCTCGCAGATTGTAAGGTCCTAACTGCAGCACATAATAAATCGGCACCGCATCAAAGGTGCAAAAAGGGCGATCGTTAAAATTTAGGAAATGTAATGAGTGAATAAAATTATTCTATGCCATGTGCATCATGTAGAACATAGTCTCGATCAAAGAATTTGACATCATTTCAATGGAATGAAACGAGAATAATAGAGACTGGATAATAACAGTAAAAGACAAGTGCCCGGATATTTTCAGAGCGAATTCTGGGAAAAGATGACGAGAGATTTCATTCGAAGCTTTTCGTTTTTCATTTAGACCTTTGCCAGGAAGATATCCACTTAGTCGTTTCCTAAGGCCCCACTGCCTTAGTACAGGTGTTGCAGAAGACACACTGGGCTAGGTCACAAGTAGTAGGAGTGAAGAGAGAAGATACTCTCCTATAGAAACGCTGGGCTAGGTCACAAGTAGTAGGTGTTAGGGTGTATTGAGACGAGTCTCAATGAAAGCACTGGTCAAGATCACAGAGCAATAGATAAGTGAAAATTAGTTAGTCATTAGTATGATTTTAGTTGAAAAGACACACACAAACATACACTGCATGTTATATAATATACTGTATATAGCCATGGCACCAGTCCTGAAATAAGTATTCCCTGAAATGGTGTTAGGGTGTTAGAGAAGATACATTGGCCTAGGTCACAAGTAGTAGGTGTTACAGAAGATATTCTCTTATTGAAACACTGGGCTGGGTCAGTGTTAGTTGCTAGTTATTATAAAGATCCACCGCCCCCCTTACAAGTTTTTGTGGGAGTCACCCTTTAAAAGGACACAGTGGAGAATGATGATATTGTATTTTTTGCTAGAGTTCTCCGAATGACACGATTGTCTTGATTGAGCCAGTCACAAATTTTCCACCGTGACGTTTTAAAAATTGCGCAACTGGTCAATCCCGACTCAATATTAGGCAACTTCATTGAAGTATCCTGTTTAATATAGAATTCAGAAATGGCTTCGAGCAGTACAGATTTTCAACCAGGCACTGGAATTGCGCCTGCAACTCTTGTAGAGTTGGCAGTGTCATGTAGGTAAGGTGACAAAATCTTGTTTAACTTTATCTCAGCGTTTTTGGAAGAATTTCACGAATTTCTGTGTAGGATGTTTTGACAAAATAAGGTCGAAACAGTTTAGAAGTTGTACATTGTAAACAACTTTGACCTATTTATAAACTTTGTTATTGCTGGTAAAAAAATTTTATAAAGACAACCAAAGAGTAAATTAGGGAAATGAAGATAATTAAAACTTTTTTAAAAAATTATTTCTGGATGCTGTTTTCAATTAATCAAATTTGTTATGATAAAAATAATACAGTTATAAATTGATATTGCTTATGAAATATTTTCAAGAATTTATTTTCCAATATCCAAATAGGCTAGTAAATCATGTGATTTCTTTAGAATTCTGAATTATTTTTTTATGTGGATTTATTCGATAATTAGATATTGTCACAAATAGTAGTGGTAAATGTTCATCAAATTAGATTATTAGGCACCAGGCTACTCTCTGACTACATTGAGTTTTGAATTAAATTTTTTCTCTCATTCATTAGTAGGCCTGTAGGGCCTATTCAAAATAAAATTTTCTACTTTATGCCATTGGGGTCCATAGAAATACAGTTCAATGATTTTACATTTGAAATAGATACACATCCCTCCCAAAAAATACATGTGAAAATGACCTACTTTTTGGACTGAAAATTTCCCTCTGTAAAATCATGGTTACAAATAATAACTTTTCCAGTGGTTAACATTTTCATCAACCCAAAGATAATCCAAGACTCTAAGTAGTATTTTGTAATTGATATTTCAGTTCATATGAAAATGATTGCCAAAATTCAATTCAGAAACCAGTGTAGTCAGAAAGTAGGCTAGGTTCTAAAATTCCTTCTGATAATTCAAGGTTACAATTTTATCTACTTATAGGCCAAGTAGATACAGATATTTTATCCAAGTCTAGTTTGTGCTCTTTAGTGTCAATATTATAGATCTCCATGTATGTACAGTCTGGATAAACAAAAAAGACTTTTTGACCTTTCTTGATTGGTCACTCATTGGAATTTTGCTGGTAATTCTCTTCTAATTTAGCTAACTATGAATAAATTATGTGAGACAAACTGGTATTTTTCCAAGTCATTAGAACACCTCTACTTTCTATTCATATACCTATTAGCATTTTTGGTTTTATAAATGAAAATACAGGAACCCATCTTTAAATAAAGTAAGTTTTGATGCAACTGGCACTTGGCCAACTGCAAATGCATGACCTTATCTATCAGTTTAAATATCTTTATCTATTTGGCCCTACTAGCCTACTTGTTTTTTACTCTACATTAATCGTTGATTTAATGGTTAGTTTTCTTGAGACTCTGACAGTTTAATTCCAGGCCTATTCTTACAAGGGTGAAGGGTGAAAACTCATATTCAATTCAAATCAGTATTGGGTTTTTATTGGTAATTATAATGATTGGTTTGTTAAATTGTTATCATAATATTCTTTTATCGCTGATCTCCGTTAATTGAATGAGCGCTCACAACCAAAGCGATTTATAGGCCTGAATATATTTCCGAGCGTTTGATCAATTTTAAAACAAAACCAGCACTAGTTTTCAAATAACTTCTTTATTTCAATAATTTAAACTCAAGGTTGTTGACGAGATAATTCAAGGTTGTTGACGAGTTAACTCGAGGTTGTAGACGAGATAACTCAAGGTTGTTGACGAGATAACTCGAGGTTGTAAACGAGATAACTCAAGGTTGTTGACGAGATAACTCAAGGTTGTTGACGAGATAACTCAAGGTTGTTGACGAGATAACTTGAGGTTGTAGACGAGATAACTCAACGTTGTTGACGAGATAACTCAAGGTTGTTGACGAGATAACTCAACGTTGTTGATGAGATAACTCGAGGTTGTAGACGAGATAACTCAAGGTTGTTGATAAGATAACTCAAGGTTGTTGACGAGATAACTCAAGGTTGTTGACGAGATAACTCGAGGTTGTAAACGAGATAACTGAAGGTTGTTGACGAGATAACTCGAGGTTGTAAACAAGATAACTCAAGGTTGTAAACGAGATAACTCGAGGTTGTAGACGAGAGAACTGGAGGTTGTTGACAAGATAACTCGAGGTTGTAAACGAGATAACTCAAGTTGTTGACGAGATAACTCGAGGTTGTAGACGAGTTGACATGTAGACGAGGTGACTGAACACCCTGACTGTTACCTTGTCATCTGTTCTGTTATTGAACAGAAAGCACTGGCTCAGGTGAAACTTTTTGTAAAAACTATTGTGATGTCAGTGCTTGATTGCTTTAAATATATTAGTCTGATTGAAAAGTAGAAAGTAAATATTCAACAGAAATCACTGGCACAGGTTTAAAATATATCTACAAACTAAACAAAAGGCTAGAGATACAACTCTTGGCAAATAGACATTAAACTAAAAATATCTAAAAGATTATATAATTAACTAATAGACCTAATATACCTCTATAGTCTCATCAATGTCTATGTTATTTATTATATCATTTCTTTAAGTTTATTTATGTCATTCATTAGACAAACATTCTCTTGAAAATAGATTGCTTAGATCTCATTGATTTTCACTATGATTGGACAATATTTAACAGACTTTAAGCTTTCGACTTAGAAGAAAAAATATCTCATTTAATGGGTACTATCTTGTGCTCCCTCTACAGACTACAGATTTCAATTGTGGTTTGTACCCTTGACAAGATGATGCCTGTTCTTTTTTGTATTGACCATCTCTTTTAAGATCTCCATAATGCTCCGAACACATTGAAGTTACCATCAAATTTTTAGATGAAGAAGGAGCACACAGATTGAATTTTGAGAACGTACAACATTTTAAAAATTTTAAGTTCACCATAATTGGATGTTAAAATAAGGCCTGTGGCCTATGCCCCGTGCTTAAACTTCACAATGTCAAGCTATTACAAACTTCATCTTTACAATGTCAAGCTATAACAAACTTCATCTTCACAATGTCAAGCTATTACAAACTTCATCTTCACAATGTCAAGCTATTACAAACTTCATCTTTACAATGTCAAGCTATTACAAACTTCATCTTTACAATGTCAAGCTATTACAAACTTCATCTTTACAATGTCAAGCTATTACAAACTTCATCTTTACAATGTCAAGCTATTACAAACTTCATCTTTACAATGTCAAGCTATTACAAACTTCATCTTTACAATGTCAAGCTATTACAAACTTCATCTTTACAATGTCAAGCTATTACAAACTTCATCTTTACAATGTCAAGCTATTACAAACTTCATCTTTACAATGTCAAGCTATTACAAACTTCATCTTTACAATGTCAAGCTATTACAAACTTCATCTTTACAATGTCAAGCTATTACAAACTTCATCTTTACAATGTCAAGCTATTACAAACTTCATCTTTACAATGTCAAGCTATTACAAACTTCATCTTTACAATGTCAAGCTATTACATTGTTAAGATGCCTGTGTTTAAGATACCAGAATAATATCAACTAATCAAAAAAACAGTCTGGTTCAGGTAATAAGACAGTTAACTTAAATAATAATGAGTTGTCTATCAAAATCTCTGACAAGCCTTTAAAAGCTGTCTTATCTATAGTAGCTGGCTTTTATCAGCTTATAGTAGTTGTCATGCTATGTGACATGTCAAGGATTTGTTTCAAGTTCATTAGGAAAAGAATTCCCTGACCGTAAAGGACCATAAATTACACAGAGACCGAAGAAGCAGCTCCATAACTTTAATCAAAATGCAAAAGCCACTTTCAGACAGTCTTATGAAAATTAGACCAAACTTTCGTTCTGTTTCTTTTTGTTAGCCATTATTTTTGATATAGCCATTTCAGTTAAACAAAAGCTGATAAAAACGGAACGAAAGTTTGGTCTAAGTTTAATAAGATTGCAGCTTCAGATTGGTCAAATTATAATTTTACATCATGTGATTCTCATGTGGTCATTAGAACCTGACCGCAGTTAAAAACTTGTTAGATTACAATGATGAGCAAAATTATCAGAAAAAAGAATGAAATGTTAAATAAATTTTGAAAAAGATTGCACTCAAGTGTATATTTTGTGATTGAATATTTCTGTTTTTTATTTTTGTAGGAAGATAATTGATGCTGATGTATTTTCAAAATCAGACCCCAGTAAGTATCAACTTTATTTCAATTTCCCATTTTACTGAGGAGAAAATATGTTCTACAGTGGCGTTTCTTTAGAGGAGACAGTGGAATTGAAAAGAGACTGGCCTGGATTTGGCCTCCCTAGTTTCAAATTTCTCATAATTTAGTTCTTAAATGCTGTGAGTCCCCTTGACAATAAAAAGTGGTTGATGAGTTATTAAAACATATAAATTATACAGAATGAATTCAACCGAACAACCACGCTTTCGCATGCAGTCCTTCACGCTTCAGACCACTCATACACAAACATGCAACCTGTCCATATTTTGCCATCAGCCAAGTTAAAAGACAATTCTGTGACCCCTACTTGGCCCTTACATCTATTAGACTTATATTTATTAATTCTATTGTCTGGAGTGATCCAATATGCCTCACGGACCAACTTAATGTCTTCCTCATTGATTTTGTTGTCGAGTTGACAGTGACTTATAGATTGTGATTTGTATTGGACTGTCTGTAGCCTTCCTGCGACATATACCTATACATATCACAATCAATATAGGAATACACCTACCTAATCAGAAGACTACCAACTCAGTGAGGTAGACATAACATTATAGCAGCGTGGAGGGCCTTAACTACATATTATAGACATATCAGGCAAATGCTTATGAAGATTTTGACCCAAAACAATGACATCGGAAAAGATGGCTCTCAGGCACCCCCTCTAATAATTTTGCGCTGGGCTACACTCTGTGGAAGGATTTTTGCCTCATAGATGAAACGACCATGCTTATGGCCCTGGTATGATAATGATAGTTAAAAAGAAATGACTATTTAAAAGGACGATTAAATTAAAAAAGTTAATAATAGCCTTGACTTGAATTAGACATGCATCATTTCCACATCAAACAATATCTCTATAGCTACATACTTGAATATAAAGAGCCAAACATACATAAATGACGAAGACAATTGTGTTTACACTCCAGTAATGCTAGTGAAACCAATGTTTGATTCTTAAATACACCCATCTTTTAAAGCAATATTGCTGAAATCTATCTCAGTGTTTTTAACATTTATTAATTCATCACCTTATTCTTGTTTATTTCAGTGTGTGTTCTGTTTGTTTATGATTCTAAAAACATCAAATGGAAAGAGGTAAGACTGTAATTGTTTTTATAGAAGAATTTGTTTATAATGTTCTAAATTGGGATCTCTTAGCCAATTTTTTAATGTAAATATGCAGTGGGTGGTGCGCATAAGGTACAAAATATAATCATTTTATAAAGCGTAATCACTATTGAGATATACCAATATGTAGAAAACCCATAAAAACTGCCTAATATTTTACAAACTGGCTATTTGTACCGTCACAACGCATGTTCTCATTGGCTGCTAACAACGGTACAGATAAGACAGGACACAATCGGCACACTAATTTTTGGGGTTTTATTAAAGCTTGAAGCCATTTTGATTGTCAAGAATGATATTAAGTGGCTTTGTTTGGGTTAGGTATGGATGTCCATATGTTTTTTTAACGCCCAGTTTTGGACCCATTGCATTACGAATAGCCATGGCCAATTTTTTATATGCCTCAATGACACATCTAGATATTTTGTATCCTAATTCAGTAATAGCATGTAATATACCTATGATATAGATATGTCCTTACTTTTTTGTATCTTTAAAAAGTGCCTTATTTTAATGATAGATATGTCATAATGACCATATTACATTGTAGATATAACTTGTATTTTGTATCTTAAGTCAACAAGGGAGATAAAATATTCTACTATACCTACATTACGCCCTTATTTTCTTTGGTAAAAAAAAAGTTTCTTTTATATAAAGAAAAGCAATATCCCTCTTCAATTCTTTCTTGAAAGTAATCAGTTTTGTTTATACCCCTGGTTCCCAACCTTGGCCACTAAATACCTTTTAGGCCACCCTCTGGAAAGATTTTTTTGTTATATTTTATAGTTTGGAAGAACAGAAATTATTTGGAATAATTTAAATCCTGATTTTGTTCATAAATTTGTTATTCGTTATTATTTTGAACAGTTACAGAAGTTAAAATTTGAAATGTAAGTAGATTCAAAATTCTTTGATTAATTTAAAGGTTGGGGGACCATTTTGAAATGTCGAGATCATGGTCTTTGAACAGGCTCCATCTAATGCATTTTTGGTTACTAAAATTTATTGAAGAGCTGAGATCAAGAGGGTGTCTAAGTGCTATTTATCACTATTCGAGAAAAGGTGAAAAACCTCGAGTTGAACCCATTCTTTCAATGGAGATTTGAAACTTTGGGAGGATATATCACAGTTGTTAATATGATTATATCAAATTCTTTCCAGAGAATTTCAAGGGGAATTAATCTAAAGTGAAATCTGAAAATTTCACAACTGGCACTTAGACTCCTTCTTAATCTCAGCCCTTTGGAATTTTAAAATCATAGTTGAGCTCAGATCCCAACTTGTCTCAGCCCTGGAAATATCACCTTATCAAATACCTGCTGCAATTAGTATTTGCCTCAGTCCACCCATTGACAACAAATATTAATTAACAGAACAAAAGATATCGATACTTCTCATAAACGTCATCTCTACCCATAAATAATGGTAAGCTATAACTAATTATTAACCATATTGTTCTGGTATTTTTAGATATGATGTAGACTCTAACAGTGCTGATCTTTCAAAACATGTAAGTTTCTATTGTTTTAATTGTTTTAATTGTAAGTTAAAAGTTTAAATATCAAACAGATATCTAGCTAATACTATGTAGTCTCTCACACTGAATATGTCGAGGTGACCAACTCATGTGTCTGTGATTTCATGACAAGATTTATTAAATCAAATAATTTTGATATCTGTCTCCGATAGTTTTATCGTCTGTAAGACAGACCGTCATCATACAATCATGTGCTTGTGTCAGTTGGTGAAACTCTTGACTCTAATCCGTTCGTATGCTCGCACATTTTAATCTATAAATACCTTGTAAATGAAGACGAAAGGTCAATTTATTAAAATATTTTCTCAAAATTTACCTTATTTCTTCCGTTCTGTGTTGGAAAATATTCTTATAATGTGTTGAATATTACAAGATTGACTTCTTTAAATGTAAAATTAATGATATATTCCAATCTTATTTATTTCTACTTTCAGGATTTTCTAGGCAGTATTGAATGTTCCCTGGGAGAAATCGTATCAGCGAATAAATTACAGAAAAGTTTAAGGGGACCAAAGAAAAACAGTGGATCTATTATTAGTAAGAAATAGAATTCTAATTTGTCACTTTATGATTTTAATTTCTTCTCATAAAGCTGCAATGGCATTATATTCTGAATGTAGTTTTTTTTGTAATTTCCTGGAATGGAATTTAAAATGATTCAAATCAGATAAATCTACAGGCCTATAATATTGATGTAGTTAATAATTTGTGTGTTTTTTTCTCTGTTTGTAGTCACTGCTGAAGAATTAAGTAGTTGTAAGGTAAGTCCTGGTTTGATTTTACTTTTCCTTGAAGGGCTGTAGTCGGGGCAAGTTTCTTCAAATACATGTATAATAAATGGACTCATCCACTTGATCAGAAATGATCATCACCCTATTTTTAGATCCATCTTTTTAATCGCCATCCGTTTGACCAATCCCTGTGTTTACAGAATAATCGTAGTTGAAAGTTAAAAAGACGACTCGTCTCTTCTTGATACTAGACCATATAGAAAAAGAAAGTGAAATTTCTAGTTTGAGGTATTTTCTATTAGTTATGGAGACTATTTACATTTATTCAAACCCCGAAAATGGCAAACAAAATAATGAATAAATATTGGATATTTCAGGAGCGAGTAACTCTACATTTCTGTGCCCATAAATTAGATAAAAAAGATTTTTTCGGTAAATCTGATCCCTTCCTATCAATCTATAGATCAAATGAAGATAGAAGGTAAGACTTGTTTTTACTATTTGTAGTTTATAGAAGCAGATCTGGAAATCAAAGTTTGTTTCTAACATTGTTTCTAAATCAAACATGAGTTTTTACTGTTAGTTACTCATTGTAATAATGAGTATATTTCGATCAGTAATGTTTTGAAGTACTTGACAGTGAAGCCAATATCTCATAGAATATCTAATAAATTATATCATTAACTTATCATTATATATGTCCATTTTGGCTTCTTTTTTTTTTTTTTTATTTATTTATTTTTTTAGTATTTTGTATAAATTGTGGTCATTTTTCAATTCAATCATCGTTTGTTTCCAGTTTTACTTTAGTACACAGAACAGAAGTAGTGAAACGTAATTTAAGTCCGACATGGAAACCGTTTAGTTTACCAGTCAGAACAGTATGTAATGGTGATTATGATAGGTAAGTTAAGATTTACACTTTGGTGGAGAGTGCCCGTCATTGTAAGCCCATCTAGTTTTAAAAAAGTGGGCAGTAAAACTCCATTTCATTTCAGGGAGGGTATCAGAAAGGTGAATTTAGTTCTTCATTGTAGAGTTGGGCAGTAAATTGCAATATTAGTAACAGAATTAAAATGAAGGAATGATGGATCCAGTGCAGTTATAACCTATATTGTTTAATATTTAGCTAGATCTTTTGATTGATATATACACATCACTCGAACTGAAGTAGGTCCATCATTCTATTTGAAAACATGTCTGATGCATACATACATCATAACTGCAGTGAGTCCATTGCTCCTTGCCACAGTGAATTTATATTATGACACAATATAGTGATATATATGTGGAATATTTCAGAATGATGAAAATAGAATGTTATGATTGGGACGCTGATGGAGGGTAAGTTGATTAAAACGATATATAAAAAGTTTTATGAAATAGAGAAAATTCTCAAAACGGACTAGAACTGTATTCATGAAAAACTTATTTTAAAATGAACACAAAATTTTGGGAAAATCTTCAAAAAGAAAGAAAGAAATAAGACAAGGGTATACCTAATGATTATTATGTAAGACTTCGTCATTTATTCAATTTGTCAAGTGATGAATTGTTATAACACGAACATTAATGCTATCGAGACCAAAATTTGATACTTGATAAGAATTCATTTCTATTTTTAGCCATGATTTTATCGGAGAATTTTCAACGACTTTACGAGAATTATCACGAGGTGTTTCAGCTAAAAATAAATTTGAGGTAAGAAAACTAATTTTGAGAAAATATAAATTCTTGATATTCAAGGTATAATTGAAATGTTTGCTCTGTAGTGCTTTTCAGAATGAGAATCTGACTCATGTTCCTCTACAATTAAATTCTTAACAGAATTGATGAAAAACCCTTCAGTTTCCAGGCTGTATTGTCTTATAATGCCAGCATAGATAGACTCTAATTGATATGAAAATTGTAAGTGAAAAATTTAAAATTGCAGACATGCTTTATTACTGGAATAGCCTTGCTGAGTTGTATAATGTTATGATTTATTTTTTGTAGTGTATAAATCCAAAGAAAAAAGCCAAAAAATCGAAATACACCAATTCAGGAGTTGTAAGTAACCACCTTTATTACTTAGTTTAAAAACTGTTTAACTATTGGTATAGGATGATTTGTATTTTATAAACAATTTGCTTTTTATAAATCAATACAGAATTTCAGATAATGAATATACTGAATAAACAATAAAATGTGGACTCTCTAGAAGACACCACAATGCTGTTTGTTGTGTACCACTATTTAAGACTTTTTTTTTTCATTGCAGGTCGAGTTATTAAGTTGTAGAATAGAACAAGTTTTTACATTCTTAGATTATATTCGAGGAGGGTATGTATTATCATTTCGAATTTTTATATACTTATTGAAATACTTGATGATTGGCATGGTAAGGAAAGATAGGAGATGTCAAGAAACGTCACTGTACCACCTACACTGAACGGTCACTATCAATCTCTGGTAATGAGCTTGGAAAAGGTTGTTATGAACATGTAATGTAATATGAATATTAAGTATGTCATGAATATTTAGTAGCCTGTACGTGCATGCTTGGCGTGAAAGACTGATGCAGCGTTACTTTATGTGTGGCCACCATGATGCGTGGACGTGTTGCACTGTAATAAATATATAAACAATAATGTGTTGTAAATGACTTTAACAAAGGTTATACAAATTGTATATTTTAACTTGAACCTCTTTGTATTGTTTTCAGGACCAGAATTCATTGTACATTCTCTATAGATTTTACTGCGTCTAATGGGGACCCTAAATCAGTGACGTCACTACATCATAATAACCAGTACAGACCCAGTCCTTACGCTATAGCTATTAGATCTGTTGGTGATATTATTAAAGATTATGATACGTAAGTTTTCTATTTTATAATTTCAAAGTGAAGGCCCTTATTTAGTTTGAAACATGATAAAATACCTAATGTAGAGGAATAATCTCTGAAATAAAAACAGAACTGTTTCATAACTATCAGGTTTCACTTTAATAGGTAACCCTTGTATTAGGGTTAATAAACTTTCTATGTTGTTCTGGGTATTAATTCAGTTAAAAGACTTGCTAAATTTGTGTGTATTTAATTCAATACAATTATTCTTTATTTTAGATATAAAATGTTCCCAGCTCTTGGTTTTGGAGCCAGATTACCTCCTAATGGTGTTGTTTCTCATGAATTTGCTCTGGTAAGTTTAGATTTTTTATGCAAAAATTAGGCATTGACAGAGCCTCTGCAGTTATGAGGTGGGCTTGAATTTCTCTAAATGCAAAAAGAAGTCTGACAAAACATTCTGTTCTATGAGCAGTCAATTAAAAACAGAAGGCCTCAGTTTTTTCAACCTGTTAATGAAATATTTGAGTTAAATTCTTAAACTTTCAGAGAGTCCACAAGACTAATAATTTTGATGTGGTATATTTATTTTATATGTTGTTATATTTCAGAATGGTCAACCAAACAGTCCTTACTGTCAAGGTATTGATGGTGTACTAGAAGCTTATCATAAAACAGTACAATCAGTTCAGCTGTATGGTCCTACTAACTTCGCTCCTACTATCAATCATGTTTCTAAGTAAGTATTTTCATTGGTCCTTTGATATTGTTTTCTCTACCTGTAAACTACTTAACTCTCATACAATTTTTGCCCTATTGATGTTTTGACATCTTTGATATGTGTCAATAAAAGGTTTGGGCACGATATTTTTAAAGTTAAATTTTTGTCCCTTTTGACTTCAGATATCAGACAACACCTTTTGTGCTTTTCAAAGATTAATCTGATTAGAATGCATACCTGTAAAGTTTTGTAGTTTGTCTTTTGGTGACTCCACTTGCCATTCTTGATCTGAGGAAATTATTATGTATTTTATGCTCTGAATCAACCAATAAGATCGAACAATTTTTCACCAATTGTAAAAGTAGCCAAAAAGCATTGAATGTCACAAGTTTGGTTTGAAATAAATTTATTTAATTTTTCAGATTTGCTTCTCAAGCTTTAGACGGCAATGATTATTTTATTCTATTAATAGTAACAGATGGTATTATAACAGACATGCCCCAGACTTGTGAAGCTATAGTTCAGGTGAGTGTATACTAAATGATTTACTACAGACATCACTTCACTTCTACTAAATGATTTACTACAAACATCACTTTACTCCTACTAAACAGATCTACTAAAATCACTTTACTCCTACTAATTGATTTACTACAGACATCACTTTACTCCTACTAAATGATTTACTAGTAGTAAATTACTACAGACATTACTTCACTTCTACTAAATGATTTACTACAGACATCACTTTACTTCTACTAAATGATTTACTACAGACATTACTTTTCTTTATTAAATGATTTACTACAGACATCACTTCACTTCTACTAAATGATTTACTACAGACATCACTTTACTTCTACTAAATGATTTACTACAGACATTACTTTTCTTTATTAAATGCTTTACTACAGACATGATATTCATTATGTTTCTCTTACTGAAAGATTTACTACAGGCATCACCAAGTTTTCAATACAAGTTTATGTTCTAGATATATTCTGTTGATATCTTCAAAGTTTGAATTTGTTTTGTGTTTTTTTGCAGGCAGCTAAACTACCTATGTCTATTATTATTATTGGAGTGGGGGATGCTGATTTCGAAGGTAAGTTAAGTTATGTTTATTCTAGGTATATTTCGAATGACAAACCCAATCGTAGGGTGGCATCAGGTGTTCTTGAAGGGTGAGCTGCCCTGCCTTTCTCGTCATTTTGTAAATCTTATTAATGTCCCATGTTTTATCATGGATTATCTATATCCATATACAACTAGATTGATTAGGGAAGATGACTTATTTAACGTGACTCTAGAGAGATTAGAACCCATATCTTTTACTTGTTTGAGTAACAGATTAAATGACATGAGATAAAGATTCCAATGTTCTCCCGACTGTACTAAAGCCTTGAAAGTTGACAAACCAACTCAATGATTGCTTCAATTCGTTCAATCTAAACTAATAATATTTATGATATGATGTATGTATATTATAGCTATGGAAGTATTAGATGGTGATGATGTGAGACTATCATCTAATGGTATGTACGCTGAACGAGATATCGTACAGGTAAGTTTGATATTTTAACTGGGTTCTTTAAGGGGAAAGCTGTATGCAATTTTCTCACAAGTTTTGCCAGGAAGATTTTAGATATTTTATCTGAATTCTCTCAGCCGTAACTCAATTGATATTATTTATATGGAAGCATTTAGGATCTTCCAAGGTCTTTTGCTCAGTTTTGCCTGGAAAATTGAATTCCTTAGAAAGGTCTAGCTCAATCAATGTCCTTACTCATCAACATCCTGTTGGCATTGAACAAACCAAATTGTAGGGTGGCGTCAGTTTTGCCTGGAAAATTGAATTCCGTAGGAAGTTATAGCTCATTCAATATCATTTCTCATCAACATCCTGGTGTGCCTGCTCTTCTATAGTTACTTTCAGTAAGTCAATACTGACGGTGAGTCTAAATACTGTAATGTTAACAAGTAATGTTGGTTTGACAAATCACCTTAATATCTACATATGTTACCTTGACTAGCAAGCTTTTTTTACACAATTTTTTTCTACTTTCAGTTTGTACCAATGAGAGACTTCATGGGTCAAGGTCAAGAAAGTAAAGATGAGCTCTACGCCAGATTAGCTAAGGAAGTGTTGGAAGAAATCCCAGACCAGTTTTTATCCTACATGCAGAAACGATCCATTAAACCTAAACCACCTGTACTGAACCGAACACTCTCCATTAGTTCAGTTGCTTCCCTACCTAATTCTGAACAGTAAATCTTGTTTCTACATTTTTTAATGGCAGAAGTCTTTCAATCTATAGAAGCTTTGAAACTTGAGCAGTTTCTGGCTACTAAAGGCTATGCTCATGCTATGTACTCATACAGGCTATGGTAGACTATGAACTTTGGATCAGACTACCAGTTTCGGACAGTCTTTTAACGTTAAGAAAGGCTACAAACTTTGGTCTTAGCAGTCATTTGAAGACAGTCTTTGTTCACTGAAGTTCTTTGAACATAAGCAGTGGTTCTGCTGGCTGGTAAAGAAATTGTGATAGATTATCAACATGACAATGAAGTATAGATAGCTATACTATTGCACAGCATTGATGTAGTTATCATTACTTAATGGTGGGCAGTGGTTTGTTATCAAATGACAAAAATAAGATCCTACTTTCTACCTTAAAATATGGTTTTAGAGGGTATTGTAATAACTTTCAGTATTAGTTTTGATTAAGAAATTCTGTATTTCTTGAACTGTATATTTGTGTTTATAATGCACAGTTTTTAACCTTAAAAAGGGCATTCCAAACTGCTTTCATTATACACTGCGAATAAAAATTTAGAATTTTTTCTCAAGAAGTTTCCCTGTCAATATTGACGATCAGTCATTTTGTAATTAATCACTGATGATGAAAGGTGCTAATATAGAATACCCTACTTCACTTGACAAAGTCCTATCAATATCACAATAACCTTGGTCCCCCTTGTCAGAGTGTTTTATATGTTTTATTCTGTTGTGAATTTTTATAAATATATATTTTGATAATCCTTGAAAAAAGGGTAGCGAAGTTCTCTTCTATTCCCCTATTTGGGAAAATATTCACGATATTGATGCACGAAAGAAAAGAGTTATAATAACAACTTGTCAAAATATTTAGGTGATATTAAATAATTGAATGATAATTGAAATAGCATGCCTTGGATTTGTTGGGGGCTCTTTTGCTTAATGAGTTCTGAAATACCCTATTGTGATTGACCAACTAGATGACTGAAATACTAAAATCATCTTTAGCTTTACGAGAATAAGGCCCCAGTATGAGCTATATTAATAACATTGTTTGACTATAATAGACATGATATATATATATATAATTTGATCTGATGTTAATTTTTATAGTTTATTTATTAGATTTTATTCAATGGTTCATTCTATGTTTATTGTGTTTATTGTTTGTATATTTGTAATAAGAGGCAAGTAGTCACTTCCTCAAAAATACCCTTTCTTAAGTATGGTATAGTCTGACTGGTTTCGTTCTTGAGTGAACTCTTGAGGTGCATCTAAGCTAAGCTGGAACCTTCATCTCTATTTATGTTAAAAAAAAGGCGGAGGTGCATGGCGGAGACGAATTTGACTTGATGCGAGTTAGGTATCAACGAATTCATTTAGCTTTCTTCAGTCACTGGCCTACTTTATTTCGTATTTGTAATGTTGTAATGTAATGCTCATATACTTTATGTAACGTTCACAAGTTCACATGACTTATGTTGTTTATTTGGTATGTTCATATATTGTTTATTTGGTATGTTCATATATCATATATTGTTTATTTGGTATGTTCATATATCATATATTGTTCATATATCATTCATATATTCCACCTTGTGTCTTTATTTAAAGAGACAGATTCACCATTTTCGGAGACTGATTTGAGTCTTGAATATATGTAAATAGTCTTCAAGAGCACTATAATGTACGAAAATCACATAATTCCTTTAAAATACTTCAAACTAGGATTTTTACTCACTATTTCTACATAATGACTCTCTATATATCACAGAGTATCTTAAGATGAGGAGTCATTTTAACATTCAAACGCAGATAATTCTGGACACACATGGATTTGAAGGCTCAAATTTCGACAGTGAGCTGTCAACACTATTACTGATTAGCTCAATTCACTTTTCTATAACTAAGGTACAAATGGTCAAAAAAAATGGCGCATCTGTCTCTTTAAATGACTTGGGATACCTCATTTGTCTTTCTGTCTTGTTGATACACTTGATAATGGTTGTATAAAGGATATATCATTGAAATTACGAAAGCACGGGCTGGGGAGAAAATTCAGCAACACTAATTACCGTTGTGTGCAGAAAAAAGTGGTAAAAATACTTAGCACTCTTACCTTGACTTGAACTTCGGCTGAAGTTGAACTTTACAAAGTTAGGATTAAGGCTTTCATTTTCTACATTTGATAGTCAAATTTAAGCAAGACTTTCATAAAGATTGACTGGTGCATACCGAAAGTTGACTTAAGACTAACTTTAGTCAAAGTTTAGGTAAAGTACGAGCGCTGCATATGGGCTTTAGTGTAATTCTGATAGATTTTTTAAATCTAAGGAACTGTATTCCGTGTGTTTTAACTTTTTTTCCACTTTTGTTGAATTCCGAAAAACTATATACGGATAACTGGAATTGGGTTGTATCAATTGATAAAACAAATATTTAGACAATTTGCTCTTAGTTATAGCTTCAATATAGTTTTTTGGGTTATAATTGTTTTAAATTATAGTTTTATTTAGAGTGCTGTAACTAAATTTCCACCTTGTCAGGGAAAGTATTGTGTTTTATGGTTGTGCTAGGATCCAATTATAGTTAGTATGTGTTAAACTGGCCCCAGATTTTGTTTTGTTCTGAGGTGCTAGAATAGAAAGCCTTTACATTATGTTTGTGTAAATACACTTGTCCTTAAGTTTGATTCCTTGTGTTTTTATGAAAAAGAAGGTCTCACTATTTTTAGGCTGAGCTACATCGCACTTAAAATTTCAGTTCATTTGTATGTACATGTTGAACATGTTGAATTTGATGACATTGAATAAGTATAGATAATCTGGGAAATCTGCCACGAGGTTAGATTAACGACCAGCTGGTAGACAGGATCCTTGTGAACATAAATTTGAATCCTTGTAAAATATGAATCTTTTTTTTGTATAATTAGTGGTTAGTAGATTTTTGTATTACGTTTATATTTTGATTGTTGAGTTTTACCAAACTGATATATTTGATTTTTTTTATATCTTCTTATTTCATTTTATTAATCCTTGGAAACCTTGCATCAGCCTACTCTTTTTTGATTTTTCCTCTTTCAGATCTTTAATGGGATCTTTAACGTGCATAGCCTGCAGCTCTCAGGGTGCCTGAAGATAACCTGTAGGTAAACCCATTGATCTTTCTGCCTGAGCAGCTATAGCCCCGTCATACTGCGACCATTTTCAATCTTACGGCAACTAAAAACAGCAGCTCAGTAAAAACGCCTTTCCAATGTGACGGGGCTATTGGAACTCCTAAGCTATTTTCTTCACATTATGATATTTATATTTTATAAAGTACAGTAAAACCTGCATTAAGAGACCACTCAAGGGATGAATCCATAGATTAATGAAGATGGTCTCTCAGGGGAGAAAGTCAGCAATTTGCTAGTTTAATTATTTTATTTCATTACATGACAATAACAATGTGATTATTTTATATGAAAATAGTAAGAATGATTTTACTATGTTAACAGATAGATGTTATAATATCTACAGGGTACCTAAAAGAGATACAGAATTTTTTTTTATCAATTCCTATTATTTCAAGCTTAAGCATATGTACCTTTTTTTTCTCAATTTAAATTCTGAGAGCTCCGAATGGACAACTCTGTTTTACAGTTAGTTAATAACATTTTTCCATTTTTGTTTTATTTTATTAATTAATTATTTTTTCCAATTAATGAAATTATGCTGAATTAAACGTTTACTTCCTTTTAGTATTTTCTTGACAAAGACATGAACGTTTTTACCCGTTTCCCGTTTGACCCCTTATGTTGGCCATTACAAACGAAAATATTTTTTACCCTTTTCACTTAATGTATGATTTAATTGTTATTAGACCATTGTTAAACCATGTTGTACACCATTTTATAATCTATATTTTACACTCTTTATTTTCTAATAAAACTTAAACAAATATTACTGTTTGATTACTTAAACGGGTTATATGTAGCTTTATTGAAGAAAATACCACGACCAGTAGGCCAGTCATAGCATTCTGCGCTAAATTGTAGAGTATTTTGAAATGAATTGAATGAAATTTTACGTCTTACTTTTCTGCACCATGTGGGCTAATGAAGACGGGCAACCTCATGCAGGGTGCAATGAGGGAAATTTTGCCAGGACAGCCGCATTAGCCTGCTCATTTTGGATTTACAACTGTCAAGGGATCTGTAACGTGCACAGTTTATGGTTTATTGTCCCATCCGAATGACAAGAAGCTTTTTCCATGTCAGCCCATCGAATACCAGTGATCTTAGCGTTAGAAATAAAGCAAATAACAAATTGAGAACAATTTTGAAAATTGGACTTCGATGAGCAAATAAAGTTTATAAGAAGAATAGTCCCTTCGATAACTTTAATATCAAAACCAAATTTGACAATATGAGAAAAAACATAATACATGAACGAACACTGGGTTCTTTTCCAGGTGGCGTCCACTTCCCCTTTAACACAACTTGTTGATTTGTACCAATTATATGACCATCTTTCCCAGATCTCGGTTAGATTTATTTCTTCAAAATAAGTTTTGCCTTAAAATGATTTCTCCTGTAAAAAGAGACTATACAGTCTGGTTAATCTCGCCTATAAAGCGCGGGAAAAGATACCATTAGGGAAATCAATCAAGTTAACCTCTTTATCATCCAATCAAAACGTGTCACCTCAAACATGGCCGCGCTCTTTGAAAAAGGCGCTGTTAAAAAATCATCAACAAAAGACTGAATATTGGACTCATATCTCACTTTTTCAAATAATTCACATTTCCGAAATGTGGAGTGGACCTCGGTGATACTATTAGCATCTTTTTTTCAAAGATGGCGAATGAGACAGGTGCAAAAGTTCCTTGCATGTCCGGAATTCTCGATCTGCAAGAAATATGTCAACAAAATGGTCTTCGTTTTTCACTTGAAACTAACAGATATTTATTGCTGCAGATTTTGCAGAAAATGAGACCTGAATGTGCTCAAAAACTGATCTCCAAATGTAAATATTTTTACTTGTTACTTCGTTGCATTGCTCATATGTTTTGTAACCTTGTATTTTAGTCTCAATGTAGAAGGAACTGGTGTTAGGGTGTATTGAGACGAGTCTCAATGAAAGCACTGGCCTTGGTCACAGAGCAATAGATAAGTCTATTGATTATGTGAAAATTAGTTAGTCATTAGTATGATTTTAGTTGAAAAGACACAAACACAAAAATACACTGCATGTTATATAATATGGTGTCAGTGTTGATGACTGAATGCATCTTATTCTTAGGCTGGGACTTAGTTCTTGGAAGACACTGGCGGTGACACTGGCACTTTTGGTTCTGCTAGCCTACCACTGACCAGTGGCCTGCTGCAGATAAGTGACTGCATGGCATGGCAAAACTTATGTTACATTATTATGTAAATTGATGGCATAAGATTGCCTAGGCATTATTAGATTTAAAACATGATTTATTTGATGGGGGTGTTTTCAGACAATTTGAGGACAATGATTATAACTATATTTTAGTGGTTGATAGAGGAGATGTAAAATGGAGTGATGATGAAGAGGAATATGAAGTAGAAGATATTTTTGATCATATTGATGATGAGGTGATAAACTCTTCTCTTACACTTGTCTCCATCTTTACAATGTCGAGCTGTATGGGATTTTTTCTTAGACATTGTCTGCAATAGCCCATTTTTTGTATAATGGAATGCAATGATTGGATTGTACGTCAGTGAATATAGCCAATCAGATTGTAAACATTATGGCTTATTTTTTGCAGGCTTTTAGTTTCTGTCAAGAGTCGAGCTCAGATTGGCTGTATTCACCAATCAAATCACTATATTTACAAACATCGGTGAAACAAGAAAGGTCGGAATAGCTTGACATTGAATTGACCTAGAATTGACATGACAAAATCCAGGTTATATCTTGATGTGTTTATATGTACTTTCAGGGAACGACGTTTTATTTGATAAAATGGAAAGGATGGAGTGCTGCTCACAACACTTGGGAACCTGCCAATAATTTAGATTGTCAGAAAATAATCCAAGATTATCGGGAACGTCTCAAGAATCGACCGAGCAAACGTAAAATCACAACAGTAGTCGAGGAGGAGGACAATAAGACGTTCAAACGACGAACTGTGGAATATATTTTCCAAAAACTGATAAGCTCACCTGCTACCAAAAATATTACTCCTAGAGAGCTGATTGCATTGACTAGTCCCCAGTTTATTAAGAGTTTTACGGCCTCGGGGTTGGAAAGGTCAAGAAGTTTACGTGCCAGAAGTGCCCATTGTCTTCAAATGAACCTCAACCCAAAAAGTAAAAGATATAAGATCAAGAAAAACGCTATAGCTAAGGAATTGGAAGAATGGGAACAAAAATTAAACAATATCAGTATTGATCCTGCCAAAATATTTGTTGAAAATCAAGTCGATTTGGAGGGTCCACCTCAGGATTTTGAATTTATCACGGATTATAAAGAAGGGGAGGGAATTAGTATTCCTCAGGATCCAATGATTGGATGTGAATGTACCGATTGTTACGACACCAGGAAACAGTGTTGTCCGTCGGGGTGCGGGACAGATTTCGCGTATTATAAAAATAAACGTGTCCGTGTGCAAAAAGGGACTCCAATCTACGAGTGTAATAAGCGGTGCAAATGCGGACCTGAATGTTCGAATCGTGTGGTACAGAATGGCTGTAGGTACAGGCTATGTATATTCCGTACTGCTAATGGTAGAGGATGGGGTGTCAAGACATTAGATAAAATTAAGAAAGGGAATTTCGTTGTTGAATATGTTGGAGAAGTAAGTATAGATATATTGAAGGAAAGTGGCTATTCGCACCTTGAAGGTATTTAGCCACCTCTACCTAACCTTAACAAAGTCACTTAAGTGCATTCTTGATGATCAAAATGGATTCATGTTCAGGAAAAAGAACACTAGTGCAACAACAATGATACGTATTGAAAACAAAGACAAATCGCGCTGTGAAGGATGGTGCAAATAGCCAGTGCAATATTGAAAACTTGATCATTTTATACTGAAGCAAAGAAAATGCCACAGGACGTATCATATATATACCTCTATTTTCTAATGCTAATATAGGAAAAAGGCAGTGAAGAATAAAAAAAAGTTTATTGATCACAGAAAATACAACTGCAGTGTTATTGTCAATCATACTCATTGTAAAAACACCTGTATTTTATTTCACTTTCAAAAACATGTAAATATCAGCATGCTTATCAGACCCAAGAGAAATTATGTTTATTTATGTATATTGTAGGTTATCACAGCAGAAGAGGCAGAGAGGAGAGGCCAAGTTTACGATGCTGAAGGGATGACCTATTTATTTGACCTAGATTATAATGATGATGACTGTCCTTTCACTGTTGATGCAGGGTATTATGGGAATGTTTCACATTTCATCAATCACTCGGTATGTATAAATAGTGTTTGAGTGACACAAAAGCTTATAGTGTCTATCTGCACCAGTCTAATTTCTCCCTTTGGTTCCTGCTCAATTTCAAATGTATTAGAGGGTGAGAGGCAACATTCATGCTGACAGCCGACAGCACTGGCGCAGGCCTCAGAATTTTTCTTGCCTTGAGGATTGGAACACATGGCACCTAATTCCCTAACTGAGATGACAATCCAATTCGCTACCGACAGGTATTCCACTACCACAATGTAGGGTACTTGTCTAAAGTAAGAAAAGGTGACATTGAATTCCAGGACTTATATATGGGATGGGAAACATGGATTTGTCTGTTGTTATCCACACAGGTTTCCTATTGAACACATTTCATCTGCCTTGCTAATGGTACCAGCTTGTGAAGTTTGACTTTCTGGTTGCTATGGAAACGGTTTTTAATATGTTAATGCTATTATTTTTCAGTGTGATCCCAACCTAGAAGTATTTGCTGTGTGGATTAATACACTAGACCCACGATTACCTCGTATTTCACTGTTCGCTAAGAAAGATATCCAGAAAGGGGAGGAGTTAACCTTTGATTATATGATGACAGGTTCGTTCATTTCATTGTTTGTATAAATCTGATGACTTTTTAATAGCTACATGCCAAATATCAGTGATAGATTAAGACCAGCTGGCCGAAAGATCCTCAATAGCCATTTTGAAATCAGTGACAAGAGGTTTGGTCAACGACCAGATGCTAAACAGATTGCTTGTGCACCTCTAAGTTGTTATTCTTTTAAAATATTATTGTTTCTTTTGCACGGCTGGGTGGTAAAGAATCAACTGAATATTTTGACTTTATAATTAAGAAAATTTCATGTGAAATTAAGGTGTCGTCAGTGATATTTTCAAAAATATTTTTTCAGGGGACACAACTCAGAAATCCATGTTATCAACATCAACAATGAGTCTGGATGATTTAGCAACAAATTTAAATACAACTGAAATACCAAGTTCTGGGATTTCTTCCCAGGATGGATCTGATTCAGGGATAGGGAGTCTAATGGACGGTAGTAATAACCAGGATGCCATCCATAATCTTCCAAAACCGCTTCAGTTTGTCACAGATGAAGAATCTGGTGTAAAATCGCCGAAAGCAGACTACAATAAAAACTGGAAAGATAGCCTTTCTACTCCTAAAACTCAGGGATCAGCCATTTCAAATACAGTGCCTACGCCTCCTTCCTCAGATAAGAAAGGAAAAATGCGACATTTATCAAGCCAAAAGAATCGCATAGCTTGCCAATGTGGTGCTTCAAATTGTAGAAAATTTCTATTTTAATGTTCATCAACTATTGGAAAAATTATTTTGTTTTAGATTATTTTAGGGATTTGAAAATTCTAAGGTGCTTACTCACTTTCAAAATAATGTAGTGTGATAAAATTTTCACTTTTAAATGGCTAATTTGCCACTTGTTTTACATATATATGCCACTTTTTTAAGGCAAAGGTTTAAGTCAAAACTATTTCCACTTGTTTTAAAGTCAAAACAATTTGCCACTTGTTTTAAAGACAAAACTATTTGCCACTTTTTAAAGTCAAAACTTTTTGCCACTTGTTTTAAATGCAAAACTATTTGCCACTTGTATTAAAGACAAAAGTATTTCAAATGGCCAGAATTAGTATTTTTCATCCAGGAAAGATAAGAATCTAGCATTTTTTGTCAAATTAGACAAGAATTACATTGGTCATGACATATGAGAATGTTGTATATTGTTTTTCAATCAAAGTTTGAGATTGATGTACTAGTGTGAGATAAAGTTAAAATAAATTTCAAATTGGTAAAATGGATTGCTCAAGTATGACATTTATTTTTGACAGATTATCATTTTAAATAGCTAACAATGGACAAGCAATTGTATAAAGAAAATTTGAACTTGCTGGTTTAAGAAAATCATACTCAAACAAGTGAATAACAAATGCTAAAATACAGATAAATTTTTCGAAAGGGATGCCAAGTTGGCCTAAATCCTAGAAATGTCACATACAAATTGTTACAAATACAAATTTTTCTGCCTTCAAGATGATTCTAACCCATAGCACCTAATTGCCTAGCAGTTGACAATCCAACTTACCACAGACTTAGACATTAGTTGATTTTAGACAGAAATATATAATGGATCAAATACAATCATAAAATCTTTTAAATGTTGAAATAGTGATATAGAGTGATAACATGTTTCAGGTTCTGAAGTTTCTAAAGGAACAAATTAACATACACTTTCAAGAAAAGAAATGACCAGTTATTTTTTTACATGTTTTATTAAAACTGTTATTGTTAGATTGAATTTTATTCTTCTTGATTTGTATTTAACAAAAATATTTTAGGCATTAAATATTTTATAATGTTATGAGATGTTAGTTGTATAAATGTATCTGAAAATAAGATAACAGACTGCAATTGAACTGTGAGTTTCTGAGAGATCAAAGGTCAATGCCCAGTAAAGAAGTTGATTTACAGCTCCATTTCTGACGGAGTAAGAGAATTTAAATGAAATTCTATTCTGCCCCTGGGTAGGAGATGGAAGGCTTGCAAAAGCTGAATATAAAGCCTGAACCTTCCTATTATGGTCAAACATCACAGCCTTGATTCTGTCTAAGAGCTAAATGGAAATCTATGCAAGGGTATCAAATTGACTAAAATATCCAAAAACTACAATGCATATACCTCGAGGATATTCTTGCTGATTGTTGTTGACCAGTGGAGAAATAGAAAATTAGCTGTGGTCTTAAAGTCAAATATATGAATTTATTACCTCCCTTTAGAATAGAGGACGCTTTCGTCGAATGTTTACATTAGAAACAAAATGGTGGACTAGAAAGCTTTGAAAAAGAACAACGACTGTAATTCTATATTTTATTGACTATATTTTGCTCTGAATCGAGTGATTTCTGTTATCCCTCTAAACATGAATAGTTCTTTATCCAAAATTGAACATTGTCATGTGTGTAAAAGTTTTTCAGGTTGAAATACGTCTCTCTCAAACTTGATTTAAACAAAAAGAACAGACAGTGAGACACAGACGTGAACGTCAATTCTGACTTCAAATCGATTTCAAATTCTATCGATCGGTATCTAGCCAATCTCCATGTCTCAGATTTGCTCAGAGTGTTCGTTATTACATTCAGCAGAGGCTTTGCTGTGTTACTCAGCCTGAGTGTAAGACCAACGAAAGGCAATGACATCTGATGATCTGTCACTGACACAGGCATAGAAGATAGAGAAGCTGTCAATGTAATAGACATTTTACTCATATTGACATTGTTGTCATGAAATTATTCAGAGCCCAAAATTAACCTAATTTTTATCATGTACTAACCTATCCACTTATAATGCAGTAAATACAAGAATAAGGCCAATGCCATATGGCATACCTTGATTCACTGTTTCTGAGATAAGATTATTATGTGCTTTTAGTTTAAGGCTAGGACAAATGAATGGTGGTATTCATAGTTAAGTAATCTTGTGTTTAAATACAAGCAGATCATACTGATTTTAAAGTAACAGAACAAATTTCACAATCAAGTCTACTTTACGATTTTTCAACTTTCAGAAAACAGAAAATCTGGAATAATTTTCCCTTAGTCTTAAAACAAACAAGCAACAAGATGGCTCCTAAAGGTGGATGTGGTATTTTAGATCAAGACATCAGTTTTGTCTTGGATCGGCTGTTTGATGAATATAACATGGATCACATTCCACTGGGCAGACGACTTGATGGATTAAAGAAACGAGATTTAGCTCACATTAAACATTATAGAGCGGCAGTGAAGATATTTGGAGGTCCGTTGAGTCGTAAACGAGTGATTACAGCGCCATCTATGGAAACACCCATGAAACATCGTTTAGGTTTATATATTAATCGGAAACCAGCATCTGATAGCCCAGTTCTAAATTCAGCCATTATGGAAAGACCCCAAATCACAAAACCTTTGACTAAAGAACAACTAGAAGCAAAGGCAGAGGAAGACAAAATTTCTCAGTATAAGTCATGGATGGCTGAACGTAAAACTCTACGTAAGAATTTAGATGGCATGGGTCTGACGGAGGAGTACCTGGCAAATAAAACAGACAAATCGGAATTAGAAAAACGTGTAGCTTATAAAATGGAAGATATTTCGAGAGAAAAGGCTGAATTGAAGAAGAGAAAGCCCAAACCAAAACTTCCACCCCTCAAGCGGGACTTGCCAGAAATTCCTAAAATAGCCTCGCCAGCTCCCGTAGCCCTGCAGATTATGGATGAACATTTAAAAGCGAAGAAATTAAGACTCTTAGATCTATTTAAAGTTGTGGATAAAGATAAGAATTGGAAAGCAACAAAAACAGAATTCAAGGCAGCTATAAAACATGTAAGCTGACTTTGAATATTTCTGATCTCCATTCCTTGGTTCATTTAAGGTGTGGGCGGGGTCAAAGATTTTGTCGCCGATTAGAGTCTTGAGTAATATCTTGCGTATGCCCGTGTTTCCACGACAAGATTATCGGGTTCCTGACAGGATTTATAATATTATAATAATGCACCTTTTAAGAAGAGTCTATTAAAATGAAAAACTTTCCACACTTAAAAGATTTTGACATGATTGTTTCCAGACTGATAAATTTAATAAATTTATTGACATCTCCAACTGGGACTCGAACCCACAACCTCAAGGTTGCCGAGCACGTGCGAAAACCACATACTGGTTAACGATGTCTTCAATAAAGATATCTCTTTCTAAAAAGGGCTTACATATTAATGAAATGTGAAAAGGCAATTTTGAGATCACTCCCTTCAAAATAATTACCGGTAGCCCTGTACAAATTTTTCAAAATGAAAATAATTAAATAAACTGATATTTTTCTGCAGGCCAATCTGCCGATAACAGATAAAGAGGTAGAAGATATGATAGTTTGTTTAGATGATGATATTAATGATGAATTAGATTACGCTGAGTTATCTCATGGTATCAAAATCTGGAGAAAAGAACGACGTGAGAACAGACGGAAATCAAACGCTTCTATTGATACACTTGGTAATGATTTCATTTTGTTTAAGATTATGCACATATGAACCAGAGTAAGCAGTCCACATAGGTAATAGTGTTTATTTGGTATTTGGGTTTGTCAATTTAAGATCCTTACCTACCTACCTAATGTTGTTTATTGTGGAATATTTATTTAGCATTTTGGTTTCAGGGAATCTGTTGCACTAAATCTGTATATTATCATTTACTGAATATTTCTTTTAAAACCTCATTTTCCTTCATTACAGATTCATTATTCAGTAGTTCAAGTGGAAATCATCGACCTTTCACCTCTAGTAGAAAAGATAACCGCCCAGTCACAGCACATTCGTTATCACCAGACGATGCTGTTCCTCCATCTCCTGTCACTCCCTCCCTAGAAAAAGAAGGCGGTCACAGAACAGGAAGTTTACGTGGAAAACCGCGTCCCAGAACAACTAGCGCCCGATCGAGAAGTGATGGAGGACAAACGCCTCGGATACCGAGCGCACAAGGAAATTCACCATCGCCCGATTTTAATGATTTACCAATTAAAACAGCTGATTTGATTGGGGGAGACAGTTTCCGGTCAGGGAGTAGGGGAAGTAGATGTAGCAGCCCCAGGTATTTAGAAGTTCCAGAGCTTGACACAGATCCAGGTCGAATGATATTTTCATCACCAGAAGCCATGACAGATCTTATAAAACATGATAAAGAAGTTCTACGAAGAAATAAGTACAGGAAAAAGGTAAGAAATATTTCTGGGCACCAAGTGCTGGTCTTTATGAAAGAAAACTTGCTCTATCACTTGTAATAAGCAACAAAATTGACATCTAGTTGCCATAGATGCAATGGTGTCATAGGTAGTAACTGCATGAGAGAATCTTAAACTAGTCCAAAACATCTGCCTATTCCAGTTATTTTCAATGCCATCAGCCATGTTTTTGGGGATTTATTCTGCAAGGATTATAAACATGAATGTACAAACATAACTCATCAATTATTTGAGTACTCTCTTATGAAAAAGGCAATTTTTGATTGGTTAAATTTAGTGCCACATAAAGCTATTTAAATATAGTGAACCACAGTCCAACTATTTAATGATAACCGTCTAAATTGACATGATTTGATATGAACTTGATTATATTTATTGATAGCATGGTATAACGGCTGATGATGAGCCAGCACCAGGAGTTATTAAAATAGGGGACAAGGCAATAGATGATCACAGTTACCAAACAACACTGACTGGGGAGGTCGGCAAGATGGTGGATACGTTCCGTCAAAGACGTCTGGCTGAATATAAACAATGTATTCAATTGTGTAAAGAAAGAGGAGTTGTTTTGTCTCCAAATCTACTAGAAAAGGGTGGGTATGAGGACCTGGTTGTATGTGGTGAACTGGCCTGGCTAGACAAGATGTCCTGGTTTGTTGGGTATCGAGGTTCAGATTATCTCAAATGTATTAATATGGAAAGAGAGTCATCCTGAGTAACTTGGTTTCCTGACCTGTAGACCGTTAAACCAGTCTGGTATCCATATAAAAACATTTTTATGAGCTGGACGGGGATACTGCGTTATAATTCAGCTGGCCCAAGACGCTGGCACAAAACCAAACATTTATTTTCAAAATGGTTGAATTGATGTCCAAGACAAGACAGAAAATTGGTGTCAGATGTCTATTAACATGATAGGATATCCAGATAGAGAAGTTAGAAACTGTATATAATAGGGAATTTTCTCTTCATCACATTTCACAGAAAATATGTAATTTTTTTAATTATCCTTTTCAGTATTACTATACCCGGCAGAGAAACCATATCATTTGATAAGGGATACAGTCTCACAACCAGCCGAGCCACTGATAACCTCAAAATTTGCTGATAAACCGAAACAAGTTAAAAAGTCCACGGAGGTCAAACATACTGATAGTATTAAACGAACTAAGAGTGGACGACTGGTGATGGACAGCCGTCAAACCTATAGGAGTGGAAAACAAGTCTTACAGAATATTACCAAGGAAGAGTTATCTACTGGAACAGCATTGATTAGAACTAAAGTTGATACTTGGATGACATTTGAAGAGTATGAAAGATTAACAAGGTATTTGTTCCTTTATAAAATTCAATGATCTTTTGGCTGAAAAGGTTCGCATAACTTTTGAATGGCTTTTTGGCAGGGCTGTTCAAATGGCCAGGATCCACAAACATCTGTGGGACATCAAGTCTACTCATTCAATTTGTTTTAAAAGAATAGTGAAAATTGTTTGTATCTCACGCAATATTCTCCATACTTGATCAATATCTTTTTATTTTCTGTATTTCAGTAAACATGCCGGCAAATATCGCCATCACAACAGAAAAACAGATCCTAATGCTTTCTGGCCTGGTCAGTTATTACATAAACTTAGATTGTGTATGCCACCATACGATTCGGCCCCTCAGCTTCATCCTACCGGTCCTATATTCACATCAGTCAGACCAACACGGAAAACTAATCCTGGTTATGATAATGATATCTCATACTGGCCAGTTAGTAATACTGGATATATGCAGAATGGCAGTATTGATAAATATTAAAAACATGGATTTCATAAATAAGGTCTGGTACAGATTATAATGATTGTGTTTGGATTTTACGAGCGTATTAAAATCTGAGCTGCTAGAACGACTGAGACAAGTCCAAGACCTAATTTCTCAAAAATTAGACCCAACTTTGGTTTTTTTTTTTATTAGTTTTTATTAATGTAAAGGTTAATTTGACGAATGCTCAAGACTCTGGGCATCAGACCCAACTGTGAAATGGCTATACTAAAAATAAAAACTAATATAAAAAAAATGAAACGAAGTTGGGTTTACTTTTAATTAAGACTGAAAATTTCAGGACCTTAAATGAAGAGTTCTTTATTCAAATATCCTTAACTTGGACTCATTAAGCCTGTGTTCCTAGCTTCAATGTCAAAATCTAATTAATTAGATCCATGTAGGCTTTTGAATCCTTTTCACAATTTTAAACCCAGTGTTTTTACTGTGTTTTATGTACAGTAGATTTCCCTACTTGATGATTATATCTATTATTATTATTATTTTCTATCTGTGATATTGAAGCCAAATATTTATTATTTATTTGTTAATAATATACAAAGAAATTTGTAATAAAAAGATCAAATCTTAATGAATTGAATTATTTAATTATTTTATTATTTTATAATATTCCTATTAAGATAGGTTGGGAATTGTGTGGAGTCTTGAGTCAATGGACTGGTAACAGAAATAATCTCTCATTAGCAACACTGCCTCGGATTCAGTCTCCAAAATATGCATGACAATTCCATCAACTTACAAAAGTTTCATAGCTTCAAAGTAAAATGTTTCATAGGTGGTTCAACATCAGTTATCTGAATCTAGCCCTCCAAATGAGGGGAGACTTAAGTTCGACAATGGACTGCTGTCTGTTTTATAGTTCCAAGTGATGGCATCAGCTTTTTACAAGGAATTCAATAGATCACAAAGAGATTCAAGGTCTTCTTATTTTAGATCTCACATTTTCCTCTCATCACAGGGGAATGGACATCCCATGAGTTTCAAGATAAACTGAAATTCCAAGCACTCCAAACTTGTCCATTATAGGCTCCTCCTACCAACTGTCAATCATCATCTAGCTCCTCCTCATCACTAAAGTATGCATCCTTTTTGAATTTCTTCTTTTTGGGTTCAGCAGGTTCTGAATAAGTAAATGCTACATTGGAATATTCTCCTAGATCTGCAGACAATCTTTTCATTTGCTGGAAAATACAAGTAAAAATATTTGGGGAAACAAATCTATTGAAAAGATTTACTTGGGAATAAAATACCGGTATCCATGAAGTGACAAAAAAGGAGAAACGAGATTTTGTCAATTAAACACTGGTAAGCTGACATCTTTCAATTAGCGGAGGTATATGATCAGAAGGGTGAAATATTTCTCAGGAGATATCTGGCCCCTCCTGGCTCTCCTTTAGCTTTGGGAATGTTCCACTTTCAGAAAAAGAAGAAAAATATCAGCATTAAGTTAGCTATAGTTTTAGCACCACGCTACATCAGTGTACATAAATACAAACAGTAAAACAATAGTAATATCTTGAAGACATCAATAATTTACTCTCAAGTTTTAGTCTGTTTATCTATTTACTGAGAAAATCTACTCACCTCATATTTTATAGCAGTAGCTAGATCATCTTTCTCTAAAACTTCATCTTCCTTATTCTCCCCTCCCTCATCATCACTGTCATATACCTCTTCATCTCTATAATATACAAATAGAACCTAAAAAAAATATGTTGTTACTCAGAGTTTCACACTCTGCCGGCGTGGCTTAGTGAGTTAAGACGCTTGCTCGCTAACCTGAAGATCCGAGTTCAATCCTGGCATAGGTCGAGATAATACATTCGGATTTTTCAACCCGGTTTCCCCCCGGACAATAAACTGAGGCCCCATGTGCTACAGACTGTGCATGTTAAAGATCACTTGACAGTTAGAAATCGAAAAAGAGTAGGTTAATGCTGCTGTCCTGGCAAAATTTCCCTCATCGCACCCTGCATGGCGTTGCCCGTCTTCATTAACCCACATGGTGCAGAAGAGTAGGACGTAAAACTCCTTTTCGTTTCATTTATTTCAGTGTGATTGCAAATTCAGTATAGAACCCAGGCTGAAATTAGTTCTTCATTTCTAGCTCAGTCTGTTAGACTGTTAGAATCTTGATGTCATTTGCTTGATTATGATGAATAAAAGGGCAGTGATGGGTTTTAATCTTAGTCGACCTTGAATAAGTCATCTTTCCTCATTATTCTTGTCAACTCAGCACTAAATGAGTGAGTAAGATTGTGTAAGATCAATGCCAAGGGAATTTTGCTTTGTTTGATGTATATTGAAAAGTGCTACAGAAAGCCAAAATATTTAATAGTTTCATACATGTGTAAGAGATAGCTGAAACAGATCTCAACCGACAAAGAAAAATCAACATGACAATATTTCTTAAAAAAAAATGGGAATATATACTTACTCGTCATATTTATTCTTTTTCTTCTTTTTAGGGGGAGGATCTCGATTTCCCAGTAAATTTTTTGGACAGGCATAACTTAAATGTCCTTCTTCCTGAATAAAAAAGGTGATTAGGTTTAAATGTGTATAACTAAATTAAACACTGAGTGACTGTCTCCAGGCAGGCAGAGAGATCACAAATGTAGAAAGGGTTTAAAAGGTATTTTGTTTCATCTTGAAAAATGCAGAATTGCTATTAGACTCATTTTATAGTCATAGATACCTGATTGATTTTGTCAACTTGTGGACTTCAGCTTATTGATGTAGAATTGGATAAATGTAACGTGTTTCTTTGTGATTCAGTTTTTGAATCAACTTTATCCTAAAAACAAAAGATTCCTCACCCCACATTCATAACAATGAGATTTATCTTTATATTCCTTTCTCCGTATAAACTCTGTTGTTCTACCATTATCTTTAGCTATACTACATTTTATAGTTCGACCAAACATCTAGAAATATAAACATAACATTACTAATAAACATTACTAACAAGATAATATTACTAATAAACATTACTAACATAATAACATTACTAATAAACATTACTAACAAGATAACATTACTAATAAACAAGATAACATTACTAATAAACATTATTAACAAGATAACATTACTAATAAACATTACTAACAAGATAACATTACTAATAAACATTATTAACAAGGTAACATTACTAATAAACATTATAAACAAGATAACATTACTCATAAACATTACTAACAAGATAACATTACTAATAAACATTATTGACAAGATAACATTACTAATAAACATTATTAACAAGATAACATTACTAATAAACATTATTAACATAAAATAACATTACTAATAAACATCATGAACAAGATAACATTACTAATAAACATTATTAACATAAAATAACATTACTAATACTAATAAACATTACTAACAAGATAAATTTTCTGAAAGGGTTGACTAGTTGATAATCCCAAATACCATACAAATATTATTTGTAAAGTGAACTATCTCAAAAAGATGCTGAGTCAAAAATCACAGGGTGAAAACCAATGTATCACATGAAAAAGATATTAGTTTATATACTTTAATATTTCAGAGCTAATCAACAAACTATTCAGTTCAGTAAGATATTGGATAAGAGAATAGCGTCAGAAAGCCAATTTTTACCTGTGTGTTATTAAGAGCAGCTATTGTTCTATAGGCAGACTCCCGTTCTAAAAATAAAACAAACGCTACACCTTTACTTTGATGTGTTACTTTATCTTTCACTATCGTAACTCTGAAATGAATGAATGGAAGAAATTAATCAAAGAATTAATGAATGAATTAAATAAACATTACTCCATAAAAAATGTTTTCTTTTTCCTTTGTGTGTGACTTATTTTAAAAAATGTTCAAATGACAAGCGTTGGAGATCTTTCTTCCTACAGGGACATAAACCATTACAAGGTTTAGTAATTTTATCCGTACATTTTTACATTCATAAACTTTCATTGTCTTGCAAATGACATTTTAAATCCATATATTTTTAAAAGTGGCATACTAAAAAGAAGACAATATTATTTGAAAAAAATCTAGATCTATATCTTACTTGACAACTTTGCCGTATTTTTCAAATATTTTATGAAGATCATTGTTGGTGAGTGAGAAGGGGAAATTTGAAACATAAACTGTACTTTTACTGGGAGCTAGACCACCACTTCCGCCTGTTGAAGCCATTTCAAAATCTACAATAAAAGAATCAAAATGAAATGAAATTAATGGAGTTTTACGTCCTACTTTTCTGCAACGTATGGGTTAATGAAGACAGAATAAAAGAATCAAATCAACACATCAATTCATTATAATCTATAAGCTCACCCTGTCTTTTCTTGCCGCTGTGATTATAATGTTGTGCTATCGATCTAAAACTTGTCAGAGAGGTAGCTACTTATAGGCCTATGTGCCTATGCAAATTTTAGACAAACCCAAGACTCTTTGCCAAGTTTCAAAAGGGAAGGGTAGGAGGACGAAACAGCAACAGAAGGGGAAATTTTAAACATAAACTGTACTTTTACTAGGAGCTAGACCACCATTTCCCCCAAATACCCCCCACCACCACTTAATTGGCATGATTGCCTTTGAAATCAAATGTGAAGGTCTCGAGATATCTTAGATATGCAATAATTATTAGATCAGCCCTTAATTTGAGAATAAATCGATGAATATCAAAAAAACTTTACCTGCAGAGCAAGTTTAATTTTTCGATGTAAACAAATCAAGAGTTATCTTCCCAATTATTCAGCTCTCTAGTTTTAGAAAACAAGAAAGGTCAACCGGTGAAATATTACGAGCTCTTGAGAAAAAATTGATAAAAAGTAGATATTGTAAAGGATCCTGTCATGAAAAGGCGTTGAATACAACCAGTTGGTCGGGAAGACTTTACTGTTTGAAGGTACAAGCGTTTCATGATCCTAAAATTCTCTTATATGTAAAACGTCTACTACCTAAATATTTTAACATAAGGGAGGTAACTCTCTTTATGTTACAATGGCTTCAGACAACTTTTATGTGAATCAATTTAATAAAAGCTTCACCTGTTTTTCAGGGTCAACATGGCACTTTCAATAATAAAAATGAAGCTGTACAGTTGTCAAACCAATCATATTTCATCTTTGATATGGAGAAACAGGAATGTGATGTTACAAGACTTTTCATTGGTTAGACAATGTGTCTACTCCAGAATATTTTCCACACAAAAATGTACCCAATCAGTGAAAATGTCCAAATCCACGACATCTGATAATATCATACAAAAAAAACTCTTAGTTTCAAAAAATATCAGAAATAAACCAGCATCTTCCGTTTCTACAGTGACCTTCCAAGACAAACATTGTCATCACCATATCACAGGACCCTCAACTGAACATTATCACACCTTAACAACTAAACAAACTTTCTTGCTAGCCGAGAAACATGTTATTAATAAAGTGAAAACTCGTGATGTGAATATACTTATTAAAACAATCTATGAAGCCTCACCAAAATCATTTCAACCATATTTACGTTTGATTAGATTTGATAAACCTATTGGTAAGTAGATATATTACTGAAGTCTTTGAATGGCATTTAGCAATTCTGAGTACGATATATAGACACAGCTTTATGAAACAACAACTTTAACCAGTGATTGTTCTTCCATAAAGCTATGTCTATATATAGATCTATTACTATGAATTAATCTTTACAATGTCAGTCCATTACAAACTGCATCAAATACCTTAATATCATTAGGCACTTTTCTTTCACAGAAGTTAGTTGAAGTGGAATGACAAAACCCAAAGACAGTTGTCTGAAAATTGAAGTGGTGCAAAGCGATGTTATAAGTTTGCCTTATAAACATAAAAAGTTCCTAACAATCTCTTTAAATGACGGAAATGTTGTGTTAGATGGTGATGAGAACATAGTTTCATGAAAGCACTGGCCTAGGTCACAATGTTGTATTATTTTAGGTACTATGTTATTATTCTGGCCATGTAGTTGGAGTATTGGTCTAGCTGCCCAGGCTGGTCATCTTCCAGATTTTTATATCCTCACCCTATTTGGTATTGGAGCGTTGTTAATGAGAGGGGCTGGGTGTATTGTTAATGATATGTGGGATAAAGATTTTGATAAAATGGTTTGTAGCTTTATATCATTAGCTTTTTACTTATGCTGAGATTTTTTAGTCTATTCTGTTGCCATTGTTCCTGTCAATGTAGCACCAATTCTTGTTCGCATGAAAGTTACAGTGTTTCTTTCTGATATTTGATTTAACCAGGTATGTGCTCAAAGTGGTCCACTTAATTTGTTTTGAATATATAGTAGTAATTGAGCTGAATGTGATGGAATTTACCGACTAAAGCAGCTTTAAAAAAAAACAAAATGTCAAATGATTTCAGACTGTTTCCAGTTTAATATTTATTTTTATTTCTTGCAGGTTGAGAGAACAAAAACAAGACCATTAGCATCAGGAGAATTGTCAAGTTTCGAGGCCCTGGTATTTCTGGGTTCTCAGTTGAGTTTAGCTCTAGCTATCTTACTACAGTTTAATCTATATAGGTTAGTGGACCCTTAATCTCTCTAGGGGTAGAAATCACATTAAATAACAGAACACAATCCAGGGGTAGAGATCACATCTAAGGAGCATGTTTGAGTTATCGCCCTTTATTTTAAGTGATTTTTTCTGAGACAATCCCATTTTCAAATTTTTTGCTTTAGCTTTAATTCAGCTCTTAATACATGTATATTATTATACACTGTGTAGTTTAGTGCATACTACCACTCTTAATAACCACTTAATTAAACTATGGCCCCATGGGCTGCTGCTTTTACACGAGTTAGATCTCCAAACAAAAAGAGTACGCTTATGCGTCTGTTTTAGAAACATTTCCCTAGTAACACTCTGCATGGCGTCACCTGTCTTCAATAGCTAAAACAGACGCAGAAAAGTAATACGTAAAATTCTATTTCATTTTCCCTGTTTATAAGTATTCTTATTTTTTTATTTTTTTCAGTATAATATTAGGAGCAGCATCAATGGGTTTGGTTATATCTTATCCTCTAGCTAAACGTTACACTTACTGGCCTCAAGTTCACCTAGGTAATATTTTATTTATTTTCTATTGAGTTAATTTTTTATGAAGTTTCATTGTCCCAATTTTTGATTTTTTACCCTTGGCCAACACTTTCATCAGCATTTACTGCATCACCTATTACATATTTACACCATGTTTCACTGTGGCAGGTAAACCTTATGTTTATACAAGGCTATTGGATAAAGTGACCACAGCCTCGCCTATTTACTGATATGTTGTAGGAAGTTTTTTTATTCTATATACTTATAAAATTTAATGAAGTGAAACACATACCAAATATTAACTGTTGGCCCTGACTTGAAATGAGTAAGTCTCATAAACCTAGAAAATCAGTCATGTTTGAGTGCTTATTGCAAGTCCTATATCAATATCACCCATTCTGTAGAATTTTCCCGGCAGTAAATATTAAACAATAGAAATATTTCAGGTATATCGTTAAATTGGGGTGTATTACTATCCTGGTGTGCTATATTTGGTGAATTAGACTGGACTATTGTACCACTATACACAGCCTGTGTTCTATACACCATGTTTTACGATACTATATATTCACATCAGGTATTGACAGGCATAGCTTTTATTTTCTTACCCAATATATCGGTAATATTCGAACGATAGTTAGAAGCAGAGAGTACAAAAAGAATGCTAAGGAATATGTTATGGAATAACTCACTTCTAATAACAACTACATAACATTTCATCACAATTTACAGAGCCATTATCAGATGAAATGTCCTTGCTATAAGTAAGTGAGTTATACCAAAATATATTCCTGTGTGTTTATTTGTTATATTCCCTACATATAGCTAGAATGGAGGTACATTCCTTTGTTCAGAGATTTTTGCTATATTGGTTGTGTTTATTGATTGAAATAAGAATAATCAGGTGATTAAGAATTTAGATGTGATATTGGTGTATTTTATGACATTCCCGAATTTTTTGGATTGGTATTGTGGCAAAGAGAGACTTTTGATCAGTTTTGAATTTTGAATTTAAATTAGACTTCTCAGACCCAGCAACAACCCAGTGTTTAGTAGAGTAGAATGTAGTCTTGTTTGTTGTAACTTAGTTGTAGTTTTCTAACTTTTTAATTTCTGCATGCTTCCTCACTGCTTTTGATAATCCCAGTAATAAAGTAACATTTTAAAAGAAGTCAAAAGAGGTTATTTCATCTAATGTATGTATTAGAGAGTGATATTTATTCTGAAAAGGCCACTCTGTTATAATTTACTGTCTTCTGTCTGTATAACTTCACCAATAATTGTGACAATTGGCTTGCATTTTATTTTGGCATAATTTTGTCGCACAAATGATATACAAGGGCCAGATATGTTCTTTTAAATCCATTTAAAATGCTGTAATAAAGGTCCTTGACGAATCTTACAGTTTCTTCACTATTCACAAATCATGTTTTTTATTTGCAATTCATCTGCACATCCAGATTAACATTTTAACATGTCTCAAATTTGTCAATTTTATGCACTCTTTCATCATCTATAACTCATGTTTTTAACATTTAAATGAGGTCCAAAACTGCCACTCATCATCATAGATGAATAGATGAAATCCAATCTGAAATATACCAATAGACTTAGTCTAAGACAGTAGAAAATAGAAGAAAGGAATATATTAGGTATAGGTCTGGTACCTTATTCTTGAAAACTTAACTTTAGATTATTCCAGAGTGTTCCAGTTATCTGATTGGTCAAACACTATAATCAATTTTATATTTTATTTTTCATTCAATAAGATAACATAATTCTTGAAATCTGGATTATATTTAAAGGGACATTCTGCTTTTTGTTAAAAGCGTTGTAAATTATACCTAAAAATATTTCTAAAGCATGCTATTTATATCTATGTATCTCCTTGATCAAACTGAATTTGTTTTTAAAGTGTTAATTAAAAGCTCGGGAGTACTAATTGTTAATAAAGCAGTTTGGACTAGTTTTGATTTTGGCTGTTAATGGCTCGATATTATTGATTAGAATACGTATGAGATATATTTCTCTACAATTTGGCGTTTATTTTACTCAAATCCGTAAAGTAGTTTTCTAACAGCTTCCAAAAAGCATAACAATCTTTAAGATACGTTACAGGACACATTTCTCCAGATTTTGGTGTATAGTTTTCACAAATTTGGACAAAAAAAACTTTCCGACCTACAAAAAAAAGCAGAATGTTCCTTTAAGTTAAGTTTTGGAGAATAAGGTCCCTTGACAAAAGTTTCTTCTTCTATTTTCTTTTATTTCAATAAAAACTCACTGGACCTCTTCTATTTCACCTGTTATTGTCTGTCCTATGGTGTGTTGCTAGTAACATCAACATGCAGGATTCTATTTCTGTTATAGATTAAAAAGAAAAATGTAAATATATCTTTAAAATAATATTAACCAATGGAAATTACTTACAGCATACATTCATGATTATCTTACAAAATTTCTGACAGATTTGGTCCATATTGATATCGGTGTTACAGCCAATCAGATGTCTAGAAGTTATCTGAATTAGGTATTCAAAGATGTTTCTAACCAGAGGACCCTAGATTATTATGTTCTATATAAAAGCTATGCCTGCATGCCTTTTGGTAATATATATATTATTTGCAGGGTTGTGTCACTTGTTTCAAGGTGGTAGAGTTGTCTATGTATTTCTTTTACTAGCACAGAGTGTTTTGGTGTACAGTTTGCGTACAATTTAATAAAAATGTACCAATATCATTACATCATTAGTGTTAACAGCATTAGATTATGTGGATGACAGCTTTGTCGATTCTCATCATTTTTTGATTAATGAATCTAAATTGAAGATGTACCAAATATCTGATTTCTATCCTGTATTTATTTGATATAAAAATCATTGAAATGGAGTTGTTTCAAGATTGATTCAAATATTCAGATATTAATACAAACAAACAGCTGAACAAGAGATCTATCAGCTGATAAAGAAAATATTTAGACAACTAGATCACTTAAAGGTAATGCCAAGTCAAAGACTGTTTTTAAGGATTTACAACCTCTAACCTCCAAATTATAATACCCTTATTCATGACAATTCTGAAAAGTGTACAGATTTTTTATTTTGGAAATTTGGAACTATCTTCAGAATTGAACTTGGCATTGCTTTCATCCTTAGGGTCAAATAAAATAACTTGGTATTGATCATCCTAATCTGATCTTCCCCAACTGATTATTTCATCAAAAAAATAATCAAAAGAAAGAAAGTGTCATAAAACAGTTCAAGAAATAAAGTGGACGCTTGCAGGCATTGGATCTAATTATATACATCTATTGTTTTAAGTCTTTGCCTTGTCATACTTTTGTTTAAAACAGCCTCACCCCTTCTGTATTTTAAAGAAAACAAATGTAGCCCACATTTGAAAACAAAAATTACTATAAATTCAAGGTAAAATAGGCTCAACGAAAGCGATTTTCAGCCATTAAAATTTTTGAAAAATTCCTCTTTTGGCAATTTAAGTCCTCAACCCCAAGGGTCACTAATCTCTGTTTTATTTGACCTTAAAATAGAATGGTTCATATTATGTTTTATTCTCATTTATTTTGCTTTTTTCTATTCCTTACTCAGTCATATGTAAGTTCAGCCCTTTTTTTTTTTTTGCCTTCACCTCTAGGTCTAACGTTTAATTATGGTGTGTTGCTGGGTTGGTCAGCTGTAAACGGAAGTGTTGATTGGCTAACTACTTTGCCGATATATTTTGGATGTTTAGCGTGGACTCTAGTTTATGACACGATTTACGCCCATCAAGTGAGTCTGAAAACGTTGCAAAGTCTTGAATGTTCTAATAGTTTACTGAACAAGTTACCAAGTTTGATTTGGATTCAATTTTTGAATTTTTGGGCAAATTTATTTCATTATTTTTGTTTGATTGTTTGGTTTAGGTTTCTTTCTGAAAATCTATTAAATGTTACAGAATGTCAGTTTATTGAATTTCACCAGACCAATTACCTAAACCTGTTAAAATAAAACAAAGTTTTTAATTGCTCTATATTATAGTTTGCCTTCAAATCCATGCCCAGTCGTGTCCCTTTCTATTTTTTCCGAATTCTATTGCGTAATCTAAGAAATTGACATTTTCCTTCAGAAATTGCCACAAAATCCTGGCCTTAGTCTGTTTTTCTAATCCTCAAATATCAATTTTCACCATAGAAAACTGTATTTGTATCGCATTCAATTTGCTCTGATATCTAATCTCTTGAAAATGTTGTTGCACAAGTTGGCGTGGTTATATTTCCTAATATTCAAATGTTATAATTTTTAAGGATAAATATGATGATATGTTAATAGGAGTAAAATCAACAGCGTTAAAACTAGGAGATCAGACCAAACCTTGGTTAGTTGGTTTCTCAACCATCACTATAGCTGGTATTACCACGTCTGGCTATCTTTGTCATCAAACATGGCCGTTCTATCTCGGTGTTGGTGCCATGGCAACACATCTTGCTCATCAGGTATTTAGGTTTTCTTTTTTAATAAGTGGTATAAACAGTATCTAGATCGATAAGATGTCACATCTAGCTGTCAGATAGCAACACAATTTTTCCTGTCATCTTAGACTCATTACCTCCCTTGACAAAATCATTGCACTCAATCACTGTGATTCAATGTCCAGTTTATTAACAATACATGTATTGAGCCCATTATTTTGTGTACCAATCATTCTCCCCAAAATTCAGTGTCTTATTTTGAGTGTCAATGACATATTTAAAATGCTTTGCAAAATAAGTTTAAAGAACAATATCTCTGTTTCAACTTTTTAATCACGAAATTTCATATTATTTCATTCTAGATATACACAGTAGACTTGAACAATCCAGACAGTTGTGCCAGTAAATTTCGATCTAATAACCAGCTGGGCTTGATGATGTTTCTAGGAATAGTGCTGGGTAACTTATATAAAACAGAAAACAAGGAAGAAGATGATGTTGAAGAAAATACATTTTGAGTTTCATTCACGTGAAGAGATATTAACTAGATTGAATATTTGCTTTACCTTACTATCAGTATTGCCTTTAGAATGAACATGACCTTGACCTACAGACTGAATACAACATAAACAATAGAGTTTCATTCTTTAGAAAGGATATACTTGTATATGTTAAAATCTGACACCTGATATCAGTAGTGCTTTTAGAATGAACAGTTGATGTCTGGTTTTCCTCCAGACAACTTGTCATAAGCCAACCAATGAATTCAGAGCATAGATTTACATTTACCAGAGGGATAAACTGGTTAGAATATTTGCAATACATTCTAATACCGTGTGGGCTAATGAAGACGGACAATGCCATGCAGGGTGCAACGAGGGAACAGTTTATTATCCCATCCAAACGACTAGACGCTTTTTCCATGTCAGCCCCTCTACCTGCATCACTGACAGGGGGGAAACAAGGTTGTCAGTAATCCCTTGAAAGATAAAAAAAAAAGTAAACAGTGCATATATTAAAGTTTATTTCCCCAGTTCTATAAATTAACAATATTTCACCCCCAATATGTACAAATTATATAACAACTGTAAATAAACAAAGCTTATATACTTTGAGTTTTGCTTCTTATTTATTATATAATTTAGAAAAAGATGTTTATGCACCAAAATTTAGCATGAAAACAAACAAACATAGCATTATAAATGCCTTTTTTCAGAAATAAACAAATTTTGTATCTGTATTGAACAATAGATAAAAATGTGTCATGTAAAACTTCTGTCTTATACTGCAATAGCCACTGTTCTTGTGTCACAGAAGTTTGTAAATGCAGCCAATCAGAGGCCTTGACATAAAGTCTGACGAAAAACAATAAGCCATAATGTTCAAGGGCTGATTGGCTGTACTCTCTGGATTACAATCCAATCAAATTGCTACAATCATTGATACAAGAAAGGAGGCTATATGCAGTATAAGGTAAAAGACGAATTTTGCAATAGCTTGAAGATACCAATACAAGTGTGTCTTATAAAACTAGCTAGCACTAGTAGATTGGAGTCCACGTTGTAATAAGTCAATCATGATGGGGTACACATCAGCATATTCTTTCCCTTGTCTCTGACGAACATTCTTCACATACGCTTCTAGAGCACCTCTACAATAGACATTAAAATAATATTCAAAATTGATATAGATGTGTGTGTTGTATAAACAAATAGAAAGCACCTAGCTATGGCATATCAGTGAACTATAAATTTCACTCTTTAAAGGAATATGGAAGAATTACCAAATGTGCCTCCTTCAGAATGTATTGAAAAGCTTTGACACTACTGGGACTACTTTACCTAAACCAACACGCATGCAAGTAGGATAGACAGACTTATAAAAAGCATCTAGTTGTTTGGATCAGACAATAAACCGAGACCCTCTGTGATACAGTTGGAAATCAACAAAGAGTAGGCTTCTATCTGATCTAGCAAATTTAACCTCATTGTACACTGTATGGTGTAGCCCATGTTCATCAGCCTTACCAGCTGCAGAAAAGTAGCATGCCTGGCCCACCCTGATTGCCAAAACAGGTTTAGAAATGTAGGATGTATAACTCTATTTCATTTCTTAATTGGGACCATGATAAATAATAAACCTACTTGATAAATTGCAGCCTGTCTGATTCCAGTGGGTGACTTTCTAACCATTGTGAGTAGCGACTGATTGACCAATCAGAGGCCTGGTGTGGTGATTTTAACTCGACAGGTGCCCGGGCAAATAGATAATGTAACACTGCACTGTAAGGAATGATTTCTCCTATAGCTGGACTCTTTATTAGATGTTCTGTTGTTTGGAATAATAACGGTCTGTAAAAGAAGAGAAGCAAGGATAACAAATTAAAATCCCATGTTACAAAATGGTCTTAATAAGATAACACATGATCTTCAGGCCACATATTCTCAAAATGATCTTAGCGCTAGGATGTCCTAGGTTCTTATCTTCTAACATTGAATCTAGGATGTCCTAGGTTCTTATCTTCTAACATTGAATCTAGGATATCCTAGGTTCTTATCTTCTAACATTGATTCTAGGATGTCCTAGGTTCTTATCTTCTAACATTGAATCTAGGATATCCTAGGTTCTTATCTTCTAACATTGATTCTAGGATGTCCTAGGTTCTTATCTTCTAACATTGAATCTAGGATATCCTAGGTTCTTATCTTCTAACATTGATTCTAGGATATCCTAGGTTCTTATCTTCTAACATTGAATCTAGGATATCCTAGGTTCTTATCTTCTAACATTGATTCTAGGATGTCCTAGGTTCTTATCTTCTAACATTGAATCTAGGATATCCTAGGTTCTTATCTTCTAACATTGAATCTAGGATGTCTTAGGTTCTTATCTTCTAACATAGATTCTAGGATATCCTAGGTTCTTATCTTCTAACATTGAATCTAGGATATCCTAGGTTCTTATCTTCTAACATTGAATCTAGGATGTCCTAGGTTCTTATCTTCTAACATTGAATCTAGGATGTCCTAGGTTCTTATCTTCTAACATTGAATCTAGGATATCCTAGGTTCTTATCTTCTAACATTGATTCGAGGATGTCCTAGGTTCTTATCTTCTAACATTGAATCTAGGATATCCTAGGTTCTTATCTTCTAACATTGATTCTAGGATGTCCTAGGTTCTTATCTTCTAACATTGAATCTAGGATATCCTAGGTTCTTATCTTCTAACATAGTAGCGCTAGGATCGTTTTGAGAATACATGGCCAGGATTCTTCAGCTGATCCTTGCCAGACATCTTGGCAATTATTTTATAAGGAAAAGCAACATAGGTTCTCAAAGATCAATTAATTCTTGGCCAAATCACTTAACCATGGTATTGCAAACGGTCATAACCAACCCCCCCTGCATTAATATTCTGATTGATAAAGGCCCTTTATTGTTGGAATGATGTATGAATATTTAGTTCTACACAAAACTGTAATACATGTACTAAACTATCGTGTCTAACTAGCTAGTAGATTGTTTTGTACAATGACAGTTTTTCTGTAGTCAGAATGGGACTAGAACATACCAAACTATCTTGTCTAACTAGCTAGTAGATTGTTTTGTACAATCTGTAGTCAGATTGGGACAAGAACATACCAAACTATCTTGTCTAACTAGCTAGTAGATTGTTTTGTACAATCTGTAGTCAGAATGGGACTAGAACATACCAAACTATCTTGTCTAACTAGCTAGTAGATTGTTTTGTACAATGACAGTTTTTCTGTAGTCAGAATGGGACTAGAACACAATTAATTACTAACCTGAAAGCACGTAAAAGTTTGTAAGTTTTCCCCATATCAGATATTCTACGACAAAATGGCGAAATTGCCAGTTCCATCTGAGCAAAATCTGCAGCTAGACGTAGTTTACCCCCGTCCCCTATAGGACGAATTAAACTAGCATGTCGAATAAACAACTCAGTGCATCTACATGCTAATGGCTGAAGACTGAAAAACAGTTTGATATACATGTAGATTTAAACAATGTGAATTTTCAAACATAATTTTTAGCACATGATAGGTGATTTGGGTGAACTATTATTACCTGGAGAAGGATTCAAATTAATAGCCCCGATTGTCAAGCAAACAACAATCCAACTGGCTACAGACTGAGATAACCCACTCCAATGAACGATCAAGGAAATAATAGGTACTGCTTCAATCATTTTCAAGCGCAAATTGAATATTTAAGTGATTGTAAAAAGGTTATATTTGTAAGGGGGACACTGACAACATAGATTAGCACCTTCCAAATTTTCAATCAGACGTCCATATTCTTGCAGTTCTACTAAAATTGAGTGTTATATGATGTCACTATCGCAAAGGCCCTTAGATATTATTAATAGCTTTAATGAGGGAATAGTAATATCCAGTATACCACCATTGTATTATACATACAAATGAATTCAATATCTACCTTTCCATGATAAATTGTTGACAATGGAACTGTGAGATATATTCTATAGAACATCTTGATACAAAACCTTGTAGTTCTCTCATGTATAATGAACAGGGTGCTTCTGTCTGACCAGCTGGAGGGGCTCCTCTAAAATACAATACAACCTTACAGTGAGTTTTGATTTAAATATTGTTTACTGATGTCCTGTATGTATATACGAAGGTTTCTAAACTGACAGCCTGTGCATCATTTATGACGCACCAAAGATCGCAAAGTAAAACACAATGGAATTTGAAAAAAAATTGACAAGGTGATTCATCAATTCCAAACATACGAGTGTAATGGCCTCTTAGTAAATTTACTTGACAAATCCTGGCTACAGGGCCACAAAACAATTCATATGCTTAGCTGAGTTTTTACTCAAGCTTATAATGCCCCTTGCATCAAGAAAAGATAAAACTTGAAGATTAATATGAAAACGCCAGAAACATTGTGCCTAAGGAATAGATTGATATATTTGTTATTTGATACAATCAGTTATACACCTGTAATAGCAGCTTCATATTTGAGTAAAATCTCAGTAAGGTATGAAAAAAGGATTGTGGCCATGGGGTGGCCATATGTTTGTCTGACCTTACTCTAGTATGATAAACTATAGATACACAACCCTGCAATATGATACATATATGCCAGCCATATTGTAAATCATGCATATCTATCAATTTACTGACTGATCAATCATATGACTGGGACACTACAATAATTATTATCAGAAACTTGTACTTGTGCCTTAAAATTTTTAAATTTAACACAATCAACTCACCCGGAGAAGTCCTCTTGATGTATGGTTAATATAATAGCTTCAAGAGCATCTAATATAGATGATAATAGTGGGTTAATAGCACTGCCCATCAATACAATGATACCCTAGAATTATAATAAAACCTGTATTTAATATAGATGATAATAGTGGGTTGATAGCACTGCCCATCAATACAATGATACCCTAGAATTATAATAAAACCTGTATCTAATATAGATGATAATAGTAGGTTGATAGCACTGCCCATCAATACAATGATACCCTAGAATTATAATAAAACCTGTATCTAATATAGATGATAATAGCAGGTTAATAGCACTGCCCATCAATACAATGATACCCTAGAATTATAATAAAACCTGTATCTAATATAGATGATAATAGTGGGTTAATAGCACTGCCCATCAATACAATGATACCCTAGAATTATAATAAAACCTGTATTTAATATAGATGATAATAGTGGGTTGATAGCACTGCCCATCAATACAATGATACCCTAGAATTATAATAAAACCTGTATCTAATATAGATGATAATAGCAGGTTGATAGCACTGCCCATCAATACAATGATACCCTAGAATTATAATAAAACCTGTATCTAATATAGATGATAATAGTGGGTTGATAGCACTGCCCATCAATACAATGATACCCTAGAATTATAATAAAACCTGTATCTAATATAGATGATAATAGCAGGTTAATAGCACTGCCCATCAATACAATGATACCCTAGAATTATAATAAAACCTGTATCTAATATAGATGATAATAGTGGGTTAATAGCACTGCCCATCAATACAATGATACCCTAGAATTATAATAAAACCTGTATCTAATATAGATGATAATAGTGGGTTAATAGCACTGCCCATCAATACAATGATACCCTAGAATTATAATAAATGAAATAATACGTTTTACGTCTTTTCTGCAGTACTATTGACTAGAAAAGATGGAGAGAAACTGTAGTCGCCCCTTGTCCCCCTGGGGTCGAAGTGGGTTAAGTCATGTAAGTCTTACTTTTCTGCATGTGTTTGGGCTAATGATGACAGGCAATGCCATGCAGTATGCAGAAAGGAAAACTTTGACAGCAAAACGCTATTAGTCTATTATTTTCTGCATTCATTCTGATCTCAGTTTAGTAAATGCTGGTATTCTACACTTAAATCACAGAGCTTAAAGATGTGTCAGGGAGCCTGTTTCACCTCAAAATCACATGGTAAGAATTTGTCATAATTATGAATATCAACATTGTGAAAAACCATACTACAAAATTGATTGTAAGATTTTTCATGAAATAAGACCCTAAAAAATGGACTGAGGAAACCCTACAGTAACAGAAGAAGACAAGAAAAATATTATATACCTTCTGTGATTCTATTATACTATCTATAGCTTCAACAGGAAAATGTTTAATACCTTCTACAACCTACAATAATATAATGAGGAAAATAAAATTAAATTAAATTTTTTCTGCACCTGTTTGAGAACGGGCAACCCCATGCACTGTGCAATGAGAATAAATTATAGCATTAGCCTTCTCTCAACCTCCATCCATTAAAAGGTCATTAATGTGCACACACACAGGGCCGTTGTTTATTGTCCTGTCAGATCAACTTATTCCCCTTTTTTTTAGCCTTTCCTCCAACCTGTATCACTGATGTTATACAATACAAACCTTGGTGACAGAGTCATGTAGTTGATATAGAGTGTTAACAACTGCAGCATTTCGTGTCTGTCCTACAGTGGGTGGTCCTATAACTTGACTAGCTTCTCCACCAGTAGCCAGCTACAATATCAAACAGTTTCAAATATAACTTGGATTAAAAGAAGGAGAGAATTTAACCTGGGCATGTATTTTCGAAACGATCTTAGCGCTAGGACGTCCTAGAATCAATGTTAGAAGATAAAAACCTAGGATATCCTAGCACTAAGATCGTTTTGAGAATACGTGGCCTGGTCTTTTTAGAAGAGATCTTTAATGTGCACATCCTGTGGCCGGATGGTCCCGATCTATTTTAAACATAACAAATGGCTAACACTTTTGCAAAATTTTACAGAAGATTTTGATGTTTACTTACCAACTGTTCACTTTTAACACAGAATAATTTGATGGTGTTAGCCACGTTTTTAGCTACAGTTATACTTAATTTATTATCTACAGTAGACACGTTCAACTCACTGAAAATATCAAAAAGATTATTACAGAACATCCAGGAGAATTTTCCTAGTCCCTCTACATTTCAAACTCTGAGTTGGGAGCACAAGTCTTGGAAAATAGATTAATTTCCTTCAAGCTTATATTAGATAACAGAGAAGCTAAAACCGGTTCAATATTTCATCCTCATATCCTCATGAGGCTACACATACCCAGTTTCATTGAATGACATGTAAATAATGTTGATAGACAGACAGTACAACATGGACGACGGCAATACATCATAGCGGGGATATAAAAAGCCATACTGCCTACCTGTTAATAGTTTTAATGATATTTTCAACTTCTTCAGGAGTAGGTGGATTAACATTACTAGAGAACACCAAGTTGATAGGATCATGAAGTCGAGACAGAGACTTGGATAAATAGGCTGTTTCAAATTTACTCAACGTATTTCTTAAAGCCATCTCAGAACTGTAAGAAAATTAATTCAAAATGGAAGTTAGTCAAAGTTAGCCTGTGTGGTTTTGAAATATATCTTAAACATTACCGATACCAATATGATCCAATAAATGCTAGATAATTTTCATGAAAAGCCCCATGAATGACCTGTAATTGCATTTATAGTGAGTTTAATTTTATTATTTATTATTTCCAATTATAACTGATATCATTATGACCCAATAAACACAGTTTTAAATCATGTCATCCTCCACTTGTAATTATTGCTTGATTAAGACATGTATATATTTCTTAAAATTCAAATATTCTACTTACTCATAAGTGTCTTTAGAATTAGATCTAGCAGACACCAAAAAGAAATTGTCATGGCTACCATCATCATCTGTTAAACCAGGATCAAGGTTACTACTAGCTGTTACCATGGAAACAGAGAACTGATGCAGACGTTTCCATAAATCATTATATAACCGTAGTAACTTGGGGTATTCTCCTTCAAAAGCTTGCTTCAGAAATGGTGAACCTAAAAGCATATGATAGAAATTTTAAAACTCTTACACAGTCCTTCCCTTGTGTTAAAAGTTTTGTAGGTTTTTGTCACAAATTTTGTGATGTTTTTACTGAACAAGTCTTGTCATATCAAGTGGTTAAAGACTATCAGAATATACCTAAAAAAATGGTGTTTTACATCTCATTTTTTTGATAGAAATTTGGCTAATGGAGACAGTAGGCACATGCACTGTGTTCTTCCAAAAATCAGCCAATGATTTGCTCTCAGAAAACATGAACTAAACAACCAATCTATTTTATCATAAATGTTGCCAGAAATCAATTCAATTTGGGGTACTAAAAGTATATCAGCTAAAACTTTGTTAGACAATTAAATTTCACTTACCACTGGCAGCGTCAGTAAATTCTGTTAACAACATGGCTGTTACAGATTCCCAGAATTCCTGCATAAAATTTACATCCCCGTTTCTATGCTGAAATAATCAAGAAATATTGGTCATAAAACTGAGACCTTAATAGTAGTAGTCTAGATCACAAGGTAAAATATCAAAACTAAGAGCGTTTTGACGGCCAAATGATTCCAAATTTGTTTATTCCAAATGTGGAGGAATGTTTAACATGTACAGCCTGCAGCGTTTCTTGGAATAACTTAACAGTATAGTTCTAATACTCTACTGTGAAATACTGACCATAGCTAATTCTTCTATAAAACAAACATGAGTAACAGGATCTCTCTTTTTCACTAAAACTTTCTGTAAATGTTGAATCTGTAACAGAAATGATCAATTTCTCAAATTAAATGATTATAAAAGAACTCATTTTTTGATTTTGGATTGACATTAGATGTTTTCTTAACTCAGAGACAATGATAAAATTGATTTTCACTACTCCAATTTTCACATTTTCAGTCAGATATCTATGTTTCTTGCAATTCCACTGAAACTAAGCTTTTTATGATGTCACTATTGCAAAGGCTGCTATAATTTTTCTTAAACTATTATATCAGAAAATAATATATAAAAATTCGAAGTAATTTTATTGACCTGAGCACAAGAGGCATAAATATTGTCCATCAATTTCTCCATATTGGTCCATAGAGTAGCTCGGAATGCAGCAGTATTTCCTGGTGTAGGCATGGCAGCTCTTCCAGGAGCACCTGTAAAATTGAAAAATTAAAGATTAGCAGGTGATTTTCATTACAATTGATACAAGAATCCAAGTCATGGTCATGTTGATAGCATAATATGATTAAGTTTTTCTGGAAACAGGATTCACAGATCACATTAATAAAAGTAAATTTATTACTGGTATATGTCACAACAACTATCCCCAGGATTACAATGTCCTTCTCTTAGTTTCTAGTCTCTAGAACCCAGCTCTCAGCCCTCTAGCTCCAAGTAATCTACCTTTATTGGACTGTGATGTAGAAGTGTAGATAGAGTTGTAGAGTTTTACCACCAACAATGTTCAAATATTACTATGTAGCATCTCCTTCACACTCAGTCTCTAATCCCCACCCCTTAGCCTCAAGCCCAACACCCTCGTCTAGCCCCCAGTTAACCTACCTTTATTGGACTGTGAAGTAGAAATTAATTTAGCATCCAGCCCTGTTCTAATATTACTATGGAGAGTCTCCTTCACACTCAGTACAACTTTATCTACCACATTATGAAGGGAACCCAGGTTGTGAAAAACTTGTAAAGATGTTGATACTTGGGCTTGATTCTGGTAGTTAAAAAATCAAAAATTCCATTTTGAATAACGATTGTTTTTTAATAATTTCTAGAAAATTGTTAAGTTTAACATTATTGTGGACAACTATCTTCAAATGAAATAAACATACTATATGGCAACTAAGAAACTCAATTATTGACTTGCTCCATGCTGCTGACAATGTTTCAGATATAAAATCCTCATCCGGACAGCTATATTGATAAAGGGGGTTAATTTGTATATAAGCAGAGGATGTTAAATAGATTGCAATACCAGAAGCAAATTGGCATGCTAGGGTTTTAGTAGTTCAGCCACCAAACACAACACAATACAATAGCCTGGTGATAAAAAATCTTCATCAGGACAGCTCTTTTGGTAATGAGCATAACTTTCCAAAATAAGACTTGAGGTGGATGAGCAAAGCAGGCATACTCACTAAAGATAGTGGACCACAGCCATATACGCCCAACACGGCATGCGGATAGTAAATATTCAAGATTTTGGGGCAAGGGCAATAACTCTGCTTCTAACGGTCGAAAATAGCTCAAATTGATCTTCGTTTTATGAATAGGAATACATATACCGAATTTCATTTGATTCAGAGCGTTTACAAGCAAATGTTGACAGACGAACCCACGGACCTACATAGAGATGTGGGCGTATAAAAAGGAGATAAATTGCTATAAACTGACCTGTGTTTCCATGCCTTGTTCTAACATTTTCTGGGCCTGAGATTCCACTTCCTTCCTGGCCTGTTTACAGAATCTTCTATCTTGTTCTATTATCTCAATACCAGTTAGATCTACACCTTCACATACATAATCTAAAAATATATAAATACAAAATAGATCTACTTTAATGACTCAACTCTCCAACATGGATAGGAAACGAGTACTAAAAATACCATCTTGGCCTTTACAGCCTAAAACCTGGGACCTGCATAGTAAGTTTATAGTTGTGTTCCATAAACCTCAATTGAAAAAACTGTCTATTCAATACACTAAGCTTTCTTACCTAGTTCATTCAGACTCTGAGCAGCTTTAGTTATTTCTCGTGATCCACCCTGTAGTTGGCCGTGTAGACGTTTACTTAGATATATGATTCTTATAATTCTTCTTAAAATATCACATGTTTCCTGTAAATAACCAATTGTAATCATTCAGAATCAAAGTAATCTCAGTAGAATCTCCAAAAAATTTGATTCAGAAACATTTTTTGTATTAACAGGAATGATGTATTATGGAATACCATTATTGATTCAAGACCCTTTATCAAATATATTTCTGTAAATTCTAAAATACCTCGTTACATAAACTTTTTTAAAACATCAAAGAGAACTGATTTGAAAATCAGACAAGTTATTGAAGACATTTTCTTTGTTATGGATAAAATCCATTCTCAATCTAATTCTAATTCTAATCTAACCCCTTCTACTAACCTGTAAATGTCGAAGTTGAGTTGTTCTGGCCAATATTTTATTGTAGGGTTCATTTACCTTCGATCTGACTCGATCCATGGCGGCCAGTAACGACTGAATTCTGGTCTGCATCATCTGTAACACCCCTGATAACAAAAACACAATCCATGTAATACCAATTATTGAACAATAGAACAACCCCACATACAAATAAGAAGTTTTTTAAGTCCTACTGCTCATTTAAAATGCTCTCTTCAAATTATAAACAAAAATACAATCACATAATGATAATTAAGAAATTTATGGTTAATAAATTTCAAAATTGTCAAAAAATATCATTGCTCAACTTTACCTTCAAGAGTTTCCACACTGGTGGCTTGAGATAATAAATCTCCATGATGGGTCACAATCTAAAACATAAAACAAAGTAATCTAATTCCACACCAAGACCTATTTTGACATGCCATAATATTCCATATATTGTTTTGGAAGTAGATTTCTGTTGGTTCATGTGTAGA